>NC_136949.1:2076628-2081628 GCF_949987615.1 Pollachius pollachius
GGGCTCGCTGGGTCGCTGCGCTGGGGAGAGGGAGGGCAGCGAGGCAGGGCCATCTATCAACACACACCTTGCCTCCACATCCCCACCGCTTGGGGGTGGGGGGGGCCTGAGCCCCATTAGCATCACAATACCAGGGGGCAAACACGCCGGGCCTCCACACAGCTCCGCTTTCTCTTCCCCAGCGCCGTCGAGCAAGGCAGGAGATCCAGGCAGCGTATGGAAAAGGTTTGTTAAGTGTTTGTGGAGCGGCCCAGTACAAACCCAGTCTTCTACTGGTGGACACTGGGAGCTAGCCAGTACAAACCCAGTCTCCTACTGGTGGACACTGGGAGCTAGCCAGTACAAACCCAGTCTCCTACTGGTGGACACTGGGAGCTAGCCAGTACAAACCCAGTCTCCTACTGGTGGACACTGGGAGCTAGCCAGTACAAACCCAGTCTTCTACTGGTGGACACTGGGAGCTAGCCAGTACAAACCCAGTCTTCTACTGGTGGACACTGGGAGCTAGCCAGTACAAACCCAGTCTCCTACTGGTGGACACTGGGAGCTAGCCAGTACAAACCCAGTCTCCTACTGGTGGACACTGGGAGCTAGCCAGTACAAACCCAGTCTCCTACTGGTGGACACTGGGAGCTAGCCAGTACAACCACAGTCTTCTACTGGTTCTACTGGGAGTTGACCAGTACAACCACAGTCTTCCACTAGCTCTTCCAGTGGTCGAGCTCGACCCCAGTGTTCTAGAGTTGAGCACCTTCTAACATTCTTGGGGCTGTAAAGGACCCCCTCCCCCTCCTATAGAGATGGTAAGGAGACGGCCATTAACCCCCCCCCCAGGCCCTCCCCTGTTTCCTTCTCCTCCTCCTATCTCCTCCTGGATCTGCTCTGAAGCTGCTCAAGCCAAACACCTCCCCTACCTTCAGAAGTCCTCCTGGCCTGCTGCCTCTCTGAGAACCTCCTGAGACCCCCTCAGACCCACCTGTACCCTGGTCTGTTAGGGTCTCACCATTGCACTCTGATTCTTTGGGTTTTGTGAATTCCCCCATGCCAATAAAGCCCTTTGAAAGGGCACACAGACAGAGAGCGATTGATCGATTGAATCAAAAAATAAATGGAAAGATAGATGCATGGATATATATAAAGAGAGAGAAAAATCGATGGATAGATAGATAGAGTGATAGAGTGATAGATAGATAGATAGATAGATAGATAGATAGATAGATAGATAGATAGATAGATAGATAGATAGATAGATAGAGCTATAGATAGATAGATAGATAGATAGATAGATAGATAGATAGATAGATAGATAGATAGATAGAGCTATTGATAGATAGAGCCATAGATAGAGCTATAGATAGATAGATGGATAGATAGAGCTATAGATAGAGCTATAGATAGATAGGTAGAGCTATAGATAGATAGATAGATAGATAGATAGATAGATAGATAGATAGATAGATAGATAGATAGATAGATAGATAGATAGATAGAGCTATAGATAGATGGATAGATAGATAGATAGATGAATAGAGCTATAGATAGAGCTATTGATAGATAGAGCTATAGATAGAGCTATAGATAGATAGATAGAGCTATAGATAGAGCTATTGATAGATAGAGCTATAGATAGAGCCATATATAGATAGATAGAGCTATTGATAGATAGACCTGTAGATAGATAGATAGAGCTATAGATAGATAGATAGATAGATAGATAGATAGATAGATAGATAGATAGATAGATAGATAGATAGATAGATAGATAGATAGATAGAGCTATTGATAGATGGATTGAGCTATAGATAGAGCTATTGATAGATAGAGCTATTGATAGATGGCTAGCTGGGCCTCCCTGGGTGTCTCCAGTCCGGGGGTCCCTAAAGGCTGGATTACTGTACCGGTGCAGCCGTCCACAACAAAGCACAGGATTTACATGTTTTACACACACCCCCGACAGCTGCCTCACAATGAGATTTATTTAAATAATAGATGAGCCAGACCCTGTACACACCAACCCAACTCTCTCTCCCTCCCTTCTCTTCTCCTCCCCTCTCTCTCTCTTCCTCCCCTTATCTCTCTCCGCTGCGCCCTCCTTTTCCTCCTCACCTCCTCTCCTTTCTCCCTCTCTCTCCTCCCTTTCTCTCGCCCTCTTTTTCCTTCCCTCCTGTCTCTCATCGCTCTGTTTGACTCCCCCCCCCCCTCTTCCTGATTCTGTTAAATCTGTCGCTCTAATAAAATCAAGGCCTGACATAATCTCCCCCACCAACCTTTCTGAATGACGTTAGGGCCTATCACGGTGCAATAGCTTAGAAAAGAGACGACGTCATTCGTAGTTGATTCTTTACAATAATTGAATGAACAATAACTTTGACATCAGTATTTTATCACTGACGAGCGCCGATAAAACGTTTTTATGTGCATCGTGTGAGACGTCTGGTAGCCGCGGGTCAGACGGAGGGAGGGACGACCTCTAGGGCCCAGACGGTGAACTGCAGTCTGTCTGAGGTGCTTGGCGGCGTGCCAACACACACACACACACACACACACACACACACACACACACACACACACACACACACACACACACACACACACACACACACACACACACAGACACAAGCGTGCTGCGTCTTGGAACACAACCTGATATGATATCAATAACGACCACTGTCTATGTTTGTGTTTTCTGTTATTTCTTGATATAGATGATCTTATTCCGGTTGCTGGTTCGCTTCCCTGACGTCTCTACCACCTCATGCATATCCCCCACGGTGAATGTTTAGCAGAAACACACCATAGACTGTACAGAACAGACTGACATAACCTCCAGGGTGCAACGAGCCCGGGATATGAACGCTGCCTACTTGGTATGCAGGCCTCGTCTCCTCCGTCCAGACAGCGTGGAGAGCCGACCCCGCCCACCGGGCGGGCCTGTCCAATCAGAGGCCGAGCCTGGAAAAGAGCTCCGCGCAGATTGGCCGACGGTGGCGACGCAGCGGGCACGGGGGCCAGAGGAGCTGATAAGAAGGCGGACGGCAAGTTTGAAGCGAGGAACGAAATGTTTTGGGACTGAAGCGGAGCCGGTGAGCAACTGAGTTAGCGCCGCACAAGTTAGCCCCGGGACCCCGAGGAGAACCGAGGAGAACCCCGAAGCGAGTGCCTTGCGGGTGGGTGTGTATCTCTCCGGACCAACGGGGGACCCGACCATGGTCCAGGAGTCGCGGCACATGGAGGTGGACACCGAGGCGGGCAGCCCCGCGCCGCCCGCCGCCAGACCCGACTGGTGTAAGACCGCCACGGGGCACATCAAGAGACCCATGAACGCCTTCATGGTGTGGTCCAAGATCGAGCGGAGAAAGATCATGGAGCAGTCCCCCGACATGCACAACGCCGAGATATCCAAACGGCTGGGTAAGCGGTGGAAGATGCTGAAGGACTCGGAGAAGATCCCGTTTATCCGCGAGGCGGAGCGACTTCGGCTCCAGCACATGGCCGACTACCCGGACTACAAGTACCGGCCCAAGAAGAAGCCCAAGCTGGACGGAAAGCCTGCCACGCTGTCCCCGGAGAAGCCGGTCTACAAGCCCGTTAAGACCACCGCCAAGAAGTTCCCCCCCGCGAAGTGTAAGACCACCAAGACGGTGGTGACCCGGCCGTCGCACGACCCGCGCTACGACTACGTCTTCACCAGCTTCAAGACCAACAAGTCCATCAAGCGGGAGGAGACGGACGACGACGAGGAGGAGGACGACGAGGACGAGGAGGACAGCCTCGAGGAGGAGGACCCGTGCCCGCGGGTCAAGGTGGAGGAGGAGGAGGAAGCCATCCCCTACAACCTGGCCAAGGTCCCCGCCAGCCCGACGCTGAGCTCCGGGGCCGAACCGGAGGGCAGCATGTACGACGACCCGGGCCGAACCGGGGGCGGACGACTCTTCTACAACTTCAAGAACATCACCAAGCAGAACTGCCCGGCAGGTCAGTCTTCATCTTCATCAGCAGCGCCGGCCTCCTTCCGGTCCGGGTCTACCTCGTCCACGTCCAGCGACGACGCCGACGACCTGCTGGTGGACTTCAGCGTGAACCTGGCGGCCGGGGCCCAGGGCCTGGACCCGGGCTACTCCTCAGGAAACCTGTCCCTGTCCCTGGTGGATAAGGACCTGGACTCGTTCAGCGAGGGCAGCTTGAGCTCCCACTTCGAGTTCCCGGACTATTGCACCCCCGAGCTGAGCGAGATGATCGCCGGGGACTGGCTAGAGGCCAACCTCAACGACCTGGTGTTCTCCTACTGAAACCGGGTCATTACCGGCTACCCGGTAGACGGACCTCCGAGACGGTGCTGCACGTTGGGATGACGTGTGGCCCTCGAGAGAGAGAGAAAAAAAAGGGATAGAAACTCTAGTGAACCCCGTCCCGGAGCGGTGGGGCCCCGCAGCGAACCGGCTCAGGGGAATCCAGTGAACCGCACAACGGGACCAGAACTATGCATTCCCTCCTCACGTCGACGCCGGTCCGCCCGGCGGACCCCGACCCCATCCCGGTGGATCCCTGGTCCAAGTCTTCCAACTCAAAGACGGTCTCATGTACTTCTCAGTACGGCACTGGACTTTATTTTATAACCGTTCCGGTGGGAACGCAACCGATTAACCGGATCCCGTTGTGACGGGCAGCATTTTGTAACCACAACCAAACGTACCTCATCTTTTAACGAAAGGCAAACTATTTTCCGGATTATTTTTGTACCTCTGAGGGATGTGGTCCGTGGAGGGTCCAGGTACTTGGCCCTGAGCGCTGGTCTGGAGACTTTTAAACCCTCACCTGGCTAATGCCCTGCTCAAGGTGTCCGTCAACAGTAAACTGGAATGAGTTGGGATCGACCCCCTGGTGTTGGTACTGGGAGCTGTGTATATGTTGTATAGATGTAAAGTTAGGAGTTAATGTATATGACGGGTCCACGAGAGAAACTGGATGTTTTGTTGACGTTTTTTATTCTTAATATTAAT
>NC_136949.1:2088361-2095861 GCF_949987615.1 Pollachius pollachius
GCTCTGTCCCGTCGGCCCCCGCTGGTTACTCTGAACGGAGCTGGATGAGATTGAGTTGACAGGCTGGCTAAAGGATCCAAGAGCCATCGTTTCCTCCCCAGCGCCTAGCCAGGCCTGGTTCAGATGAAGGCTTTAGGAAGCGGAGCAGATGTTCAGCCCGAGATGAATCCTACAGGGAGCTTTGACGGTATTGAACTCGCAGTCCTTTAAGACACGCCACCAAATGGAGTTTACACTTAAAGGTATATATGTATATCTATACATATACAGTAATATAGACATATATACTGTAAGGAGGACCTCCTCAAGCAACCCTCTTAATCCAAAGTCCATCTGTTTTCAAGGTCAAGTTTGACACAGACACCACACACACACACACACACACACACACACGCACACACAGACGCACACACACACTCGTAGACACACACACACACAGACGCACACACTCGTAGACACACACACACAAACAAACACACACGCGCACACACGCACGCACTCATGCACGCACACACACACAGTGTTTAAAACCTGTCACCAGCACTGGTTCCCTGGTGTACTGCAACTAAGACACACAGATGGAGCCAATCTAACACACACACACACACACACACACACACACACACACACACATACAAATACACAAACACACACACACACACACACCCCCCCCAGCTGGCGTCTCCTGTGCTGATCTGTAGAGGTCGTGTCTGTAATATAAGTCAGGAAGTCAAAGGTCAGACAGTGCAGGTCAGTTTTGAGGGTTAGCATGCTGCTACATTAGCTAGGTGTCTGCGGTTTAAACGGCTCTGTCTATCACCACAGAGCTCAGCTAGTACTAGCCACCAGCGCATGCTGGTTCCTTCTGCTGCTCTCTGCATATATCATCCTCAATACAAGCATACTAAGGGAGGAGAGGACAGGAGAGGAGAGGAGAGGAGAGGAGAGGGGAGGAGAGGGGAGGATGAGAGGAGAGGAGAGGAAAGGAAAGGAGAGGAGAGGATGAGAGGAGAGGGGAGGAGAGGAGAGGAGAGGGGAGGATGAGAGGGGAGGATGAGAGGAGAGGATGAGAGGAGAGGAGAGGAGAGGAAAGGAAAGGAGAGGAGAGGAGAGGAGAGGGGAGGAGAGGGGAGGAGAGGAGAGGATGAGAGGAGAGGGGAGGAGAGGAGAGGAGAGGAGAGGGGAGGAGAGGGGAGGAGAGGAGAGGGGAGGATGAGAGAGGAGGATGAGAGGAGAGGAGAGGAGAGGAGAGGAGAGGAGAGGGGAGGAGAGGGGAGGAGAGGAGAGGAGAGGGGAGGATGAGAGGAGAGGGGAGGATGAGAGGAGAGGAGAGGAGAGGGGAGGAGAGGAGAGGAGAGGGGAGGATGAGAGGAGAGGAGAGGAGAGGAGAGGCGAGGAGGAGAGGGGAGGAGAGGAGAGGAGAGGGGAGGATGAGAGGCGAGAGGAGAGGAGGAGAGGAGAGAGGAGAGAGACACTTGTATGTCTAACCCACTTTCTCCCACCACTTTGATGACATCATCCTCTGAGCCTGTTTAGATCTCAGTGTTCCTGTAGCCAACACCTCCTCCTCTCCCCTCCTATTCTACTGCTCCTCCTGCTCTTCTCCTCATATCCTCCTTTTTCCTCACAGAAACACAGAAACCCATCTTTTAAGCCAAATTGTGTCTTAGCCGTCCGAGTTTGAGGTGATAGTCAATATGACATGTTGATTATACAGGAACGGTTCTCAGGGTGGAGAGGGCACTGACTCACATCTTGGAGAGAGAGAGAGAGAGAGAGAGAGAGAGGGAGGATGATAGGGGAAGTAGAGAGAGAGAGAGAGAGAGAGATAGAGCGTGAGAGAGAGAGAAAGAGAGAGAGAGAGAGGATGATAGGGGAGCGAGAGAGAGAGAGAGAGAGCTCTTTCTCTCAGTCTAACCATCCGTATCAAAGCCCAGTCACATGACATCATCCACGTCAAACGCACAGCCGCCCAGACAGTCCCGGTGTCAAGGTGATGGGCTAGTCCCCGGGGTAACTATAGTTACATAACATCCAGATTAAACCACAACAGCCCCTTGATCCAACATTCCGGACCACCGAGACCCATAACTATCCTGTCCTCCCCTAGACCCAACCCTCTAGACCAGATACAGATCCCCAACCCTCTAGAGTCTAGACCGGTGAGGCCGAGACCTGAATGTGCCTCTCAGACACGTGCCCCTCGTCTTCTAGAGAGAAACTGAGCTTAAGATACTGCCCTCGCGAGATGCTTGGTTAACGAGACGCTGTCGTCAGCGAGACGCCGTGGTTGACGAGATAACGTGGTTAACGAGGCGCCGTCTTAACGGGGCTTCCTAATTGGTAAATGAGTCCTAAGGGGTCCACAGCAGATCAGAGTGTGTCTCGTCTTCTGGGCTGGTTCCGTCTTCAGGCCCTATTCATACCGGGAGTTCTCCTGGTTGTGGGCTGCTGGATGTTGGTTCCTGTAGAACGGCGGGGGGGTGATGTAGAGGTCAGGAGGAGAACCTGACCAGAACCTTGTCAACACCACAGAGTCCGGTGGTCAGCAGGGACATCTGGAGGTTCTATGCCTGGACTGTCTGATGGCTCGGTCACACTCGCTTCATTCTAGTTCTAGATGCTGTGGTTCTAAATGTTTTGGTTCTAGATGTTGTGGTTCCAGATGTTGTGGTTCTAGATGTTGTGGTTCTAGATGTTTTGGTTCTAGATGTTGTGGTTTCAGATGTTGTGGTTCTACATGTTGTGGTTCCAGATGTTTTGGTTCTAGATACTGCGGTTCTACATGCTGTGGTTCTAGATGTTGTGATAGTATATGTTTTTAGTTGTTGTGGTGCTAGATTATGTGGCTCTAGATGTTATGGTTCTAGATGTTGTGGTACCAGATGTTGTGGTCCTTGACGTTGTGGTTCTACATGTTGTGGTTACAGATGTTGTGGTTCTAGATTATGTGGTTCTAGATGTTATGGTTCTAGATGTTGTGATTCCAGATGCTGTGGTACTAGATGCTGTGGCTGTACATATTGTGGTTCTAAATGATGTGGTTCTAGATGTTGTGGTTCTAGACGTTTTGCTTCTACATGCTTGTGGTTCTAGATGTTCTAGTTGGACCTGAATGTACAGATTATGTAACGTGTGCCTCCTGTCCTGAACATGTGACCCTCCCCCCCTCCCCCTCACCAGGCCCCTCGCTCGCCCCAAAGATCTTATCATCTGACCGCAACGAGAGAGAGAGGGAGAGAGGGAGACAAAGGGGGAGGAGGGTTAGGCCGAGTGTGGGAGGGAGCGGTAAGAGAGAGAGGATTGACCCAGATCAGGGCTGGGATCGATCAGAAGACGGATCTCCTCAGGGTCCTGGGGCAGGGGAGGGGGGGGGGGGGGGGGGAGGAGGGAGGGGGGAGGAGGGGGGAGGGAGGGAGGGGGGAGGGGGAGGGAGGGGGGAGGGGATCCTACGTCAAACGGTCCTGATCAAATTACCATCCTGCACTGTTCTCTATAATGTCCACAGTCCACAACAGGCCTCCCTACAGCTGACTCTCTCTATAGCTACTCTCTCTGTAGCTACTCTCTCTGTAGCTACTCTCTCTATAGCTAACTCTCTATAGCTACTCTCTCTGTAGCTACTCTCTCTATAGCTAACTCTCTATAGCTACTCTCTCTGTAGCTACTCTCTCTATAGCTAACTCTCTATAGCTACTCTCTCTGTAGCTACTCTCTCTATAGCTAACTCTCTATAGCTACTCTCTCTATCGCTAACTCTCTATAGCTACTCTCTCTGTAGCTACTCTCTCTATAGCTACTCTCTCTATAGCTACTCTCTCTATAGCTAACTCTCTATAGCTACTCTCTCTATAGCTACTCTCTACAGCTAACTCTCTATAGCTACTCTCTCTATAGCTACTCTCTATAGCTAACTCTCTATAGCTAACTCTCTATAGCTACTCTCTCTATAGCTACTCTCTATAGCTACTCTCTCTGTAGCTACTCTCTCTATAGCTAACTCTCTATAGCTACTCTCTCTGTAGCTACTCTCTCTATAGCTAACTCTCTATAGCTACTCTCTCTATCGCTAACTCTCTATAGCTACTCTCTCTGTAGCTACTCTCTCTATAGCTACTCTCTCTATAGCTACTCTCTCTATAGCTAACTCTCTATAGCTACTCTCCCTATAGCTACTCTCTCTATAGCTAACTCTCTATAGCTAACTCTCTATAGCTACTCTCTATAGCTAACTCTCTATAGCTACTCTCTCTATAGCTAACTCTCTATAGCTACTCTCTCTATAGCTAACTCTCTATAGCTACTCTCTCTATAGCTACTCTCTACAGCTAACTCTCTATAGCTACTCTCTCTATAGCTACTCTCTATAGCTAACTCTCTATAGCTAACTCTCTATAGCTACTCTCTCTATAGCTACTCTCTATAGCTAACTCTCTATAGCTACTCTCTCTATAGCTAACTCTCTATAGCTACTCTCTCTATAGCTAACTCTATAGCTACTCTCTCTATAGCTAACTCTCTAATGCTAACTCTCTATAGATACTCTCTCTATAGCTACTCTCTCTATAGCTACTGTCTCTATAGCTAACGCTCTATAGCTACTCTCTCTGTAGCTACTCTCTCTATAGCTAACTCTCTATAGCTACTCTCTCTGTAGCTACTCTCTCTATAGCTAACTCTCTATAGCTACGCTCTCTGTAGCTACTCTCTCTATAGCTAACTCTCTATAGCTACTCTCTCTATAGCTAACTCTCTATAGCTACTCTCTCTGTAGCTACTCTCTCTATAGCTACTCTCTCTATAGCTACTCTCTCTATAGCTAACTCTCTATAGCTACTCTCTCTATAGCTACTCTCTCTATAGCTAACTCTCTATAGCTAACTCTCTATAGCTACTCTCTCTATAGCTAACTCTCTATAGCTACTCTCTCTATAGCTAACTCTCTATAGCTACTCTCTCTATAGCTACTCTCTCTATAGCTACTCTCTACAGCTAACTCTCTATAGCTACTCTCTCTATAGCTACTCTCTATAGCTACTCTCTCTATAGCTAACTCTCTATAGCTACTCTCTCTATAGCTACTCTCTATAGCTAACTCTCTATAGCTACTCTCTCTATAGCTAACTCTCTATAGCTACTCTCTCTATAGCTAACTCTATAGCTACTCTCTCTATAGCTAACTCTCTAATGCTAACTCTCTATAGATACTCTCTCTATAGCTACTCTCTCTATAGCTACTCTCTCTATAGCTACTCTCTCTATAGCTAACTCTCTATAGCTACTCTCTCTATAGCTAACTCTCTATAGCTAACTCTCTATAGCTACTCTCTATATAGCTAACTCTCTATAGCTAACTCTCTATAGCTACTCTCTCTATAGCTAACTCTCTATAGCTACTCTCTCTATAGCTAACTCTCTATAGCTACTCTCTCAATAGCTACTCTCTCTATAGATAACTCTCTATAGCTACTCTCTATAGCTAACTATCTTTAGCTACTCTCTCTATAGCTAACTGTCTATAGTTAACTCTCTCTGTAGCTAACTCTTTATAGCTAACGCTCTATGGCTAACTCTCTGTAGCTACTCTCGCTATAGCCAACACTCCCTGATGCTAATTCTCCCTATAGATAACTCTCTACAGCCAACTCTCTCTATAGAGCGCAACAGTGTGGTTCCGGAAGGAAGAATCCCTTTAATTTTCATCATAGAGGTTTTTGATTTTGAATATATTGTGAATCGATGATATTTGCTCCTGTAGAAGCCACACGTTTATCGGGGCAACATCTAGTTTTTTTAGAAACGTTTTATTCGCAATGTCATTTGAAACCACTACACTACCCTAAATCTTGAAGTGTGAAACGCAGCTCTGATTGGTGGAGCTCGCCGCTACCAGGAAACGTTTACTGCACCTGCGAAAGTGAATGACTGCTACCAGAGCCCGTCTACGTGGACTATTCCTATAGACACTCTGCTGCTACTGAACTCGATCGCTTACCACAGCAACCACGATTTATATTAATGGAAAGTTAGAGTTGTGGATAGAGCTGTAGAGGAAATGAGCTTTAACGGTAGAAAAAGATGTTGATATAGAATATACGCACCAACGCATAGGCTGGTGCGTATCAGGCAGGTTTGAACCCCTGGGCTAGCGTCTGTTGGACCGGAGCCAGTGATCCCCAGAGGAACCAGAGGGTCTCCAGAACCTCGGTCCCCACGGCTCGGGGGGGGGAGGGTGCTTGTCTGGAGCCCGCAGGCGGAGGTCCTGATTTCGGTCGGGGGGGGTCAGTCGTATCGGCTTCATCGCAAACAATTAATGGACACGTGTCCGTTTCCACGGGAACGGCCGGTCGTCGTGGGCGATGTCACCTGCGGGTTCCGTACGGCGGAGGGGGAGAGCGAATCATCTGGGGATAGAACATGAATAACAAAGAGCCTCCACCCAGGAGACATCCACCCAAAGCCATCACAACAGGCACTTCCTGCCAGGCCGCGGGTCAGGGGTCAAACCCCCGGTGTACATTCCCCTGCTGAATGGGACTCGTGACAGCAGAGGAGGAGGAGGAAGATAGATGTAGGGAGTCTCCCGCTGGTGTTTACAGTCTGGTGGAGTTGGACTCACAGCAGCGCCGTGGCGGACCTGTGGTGACCAAACTGTGGGTCGCGACCCAGGTGTGGGAACGAGGCCCGCGACTAAACGGTGCCGCGACAATAGAATAACTGTAGTAAATGTAAATAAGCACTACCCCTAACTTTTTTTCTTCCGTGGAGAAGAACGATATACAGGAAAGGTGAATTATTATCCTGGTTCTATTTGATAATGACAAGTTTGTTTAGTTTTGGTCAAGGCAGGATCCTTTATCCTTATCACCGTTCTCCTGGCGATTTGAATTTGCCCTGCAGAAGGGTCTGTAGAAGAGCAATATGTTTCTTTCTGCTTCCGATTCGTTGTTGCGGAACCAATCACCAAGCTGGCTTCTCCCCCTGGCGCGCTATTGGCTGGTTTAACACAATGGCAACAGAGAAGCAAAGGCAAGCAGCCAATTGCGTACAGAGTCAGTTGAACTAGGCCCATTGATCACGTGCTGAAGAAAATGACAGCAGCCTCCCTAGACCAACGTGCAATCAACGATTGAGCTTGATCTGGCAATAGCCAGGCTAGGTCCTTTATACACCACCCTTCAGACACAGAGGGGGCGGAGCATAGGCAGGAGCCCTCTTTTGCTACCGGGTCCTGGGCCAGGTGGGAGCTGATTGGGTCCAGATGGGTCCCCCTAGTGTAGACGGCTCCTTTCATTGGTCATAAGTCACAGGCCCCGCCCACCTCCGCTCCTCTCTGATTTGTGCGCTACAACGACGGGCTTTCTGGTGGAGTTCAGTAGCTTTGATCCTGATCACAGATCAGTCTTTGCCTCTTATGAACTCTATGAAATGTTAAAGAAACTGCTTCAATCACTTAATTTCCCGCAGAATTTAAATGTGTTTTCTCTGATCTCAGTTGAT
>NC_136949.1:2098361-2124833 GCF_949987615.1 Pollachius pollachius
CTCTTTTTAAACCACCACCTCAAGCGTTTTATTAATTTATTTTTTTGCAGGAGAAGGAGGGGTGGGCAGCTGAAAGGAGTGAAACAAATGTTGTTTCGGCCCGGCATCCGAGAGGCCTCAGTGCACGCTCCGTTAACTTCTCGTGTCCGAGGTTTTCCTTTTACTTAACATGAATGACGTTGATGGTTTTTAGGCACTGTGGTGACTTTTTATCACTTAAAGTCGCCAAGGGATTTGAATACAGACCTCTCGCTTATGATGCTACAATGCTAACAATGCTAGAAAACGAGAATATTTCTGCATCCGGTACGTCATGCACTAGGGCGTGGCTTGGCTCCCATGATGCGGAAGCAAATCTCTCCTCGATGTCGCCCTGCGCCATTCATGGACCTACAAACAGGGCGCCAATGAGCAGTTTTCATAGGAATGAATTGGCGGCATTCTTTAATCCGCTGTCCTTTCTGTAATATGTCCATGATTTTTTGCCGTCTTTCGTATCACTCCGCAAGTAGTCCGGTAACTTATCAGCCCCAGCGTACACGGTTGCCAAGCGACGTCAACCGTTTGGCAACACGTAGACGTGTAATAAGCGGGATAATGTACAGAACGTCGCCGGTCATTATCGAAAATAATCCCCTTCATGCCGAAGCAAGACACCCCCGCTTCGCGTCGGCGTCCTGTTCGCCCTGTCGGCGCTTATTTTCCCGATATTGGCCGGCGTTCTATACATTATCCCTTACATATTTGCTGAAGGTTCAGGTTATTTGGGTCTGGTAGTGAGCGGTGTCCACCAGGTGGCGCCACAGCTCCACCCGCAGGCCCAGAGCTCATTAGTCGAAGCTATCGCAGCTGAATGACTTCTTTCAACACAGGTGGTTCTGTCTCTTCGGCGACGAGCGGAATACCCGTTTTAAAATCCAAAAGAAAGTTGTGGGGTGGTTTGCTGTTCGGCATAAGGTTAACACTACTCATCGAACCAACTAGAAGCACTTCGTAGATGTGTGTTCCTGCCGGTGACGCGCTTGAGGAGCAGCGTGGACGTGCTCGGGTTCACCTCAGCATCTACGGTGCACGTTGGGTCGGGGTTCGTGTTGGACTGTTTGTGTTGAGACTCAACAATCTAGTGTTTTAAGAGCCAGACTGTTTGCTCTGAGATGTTTATTTACAGTACTTTAGTAGAATAAACTCGAGTTTCCTGACATCCGAGCTCCTCTTCGGATGTGGGTCCATTCGTTGTAAACCGATTAATCTACTGAGTCAGATCCTCCGTGACCTGCTGACCACAGAGCCGACCGGGGAGACAGAATCACTGTTCTGGTTTGTTTTTGCATGGTTTGTCCCCCTTAGTCACGTTGATGACATTTCTTACTGTGTTGTAAGGTTGACCAAATCTTGATAAAAAGATAATCCTGACATCCGTCATCGCTCTCGGCTTCTCTTCGTTGTGAGTTATAATATATAATCTATAGATTGTGTTCAATGCTGCTGGCTTGACTGGTTTTATTTCTCTCCCTCTTTCGTTTGTCTTTCTTTTACTCTCCTTCCCTCTTTCCGTCCGTCTCCCCCCCCCCCCCCCCCCCCCCCAGGTGACCCCGGGGTTCCGTCGGTATGTCCACTCGGACCTGGTACCAGTCCGGCTGTGGGCCCAGTGGGTCTCCGCTGGTTTCCTGTAAACTCTGCCTTGGGGAATTCCCCTCGGATCACATGACCACCGTCAGCCAATGCAGATGCGTCTTCTGCACGCTGGTCAGTAACCGTGGCTACCCTGTGTCCAGACCATAATAACGATGATGCATGATGAATACAGACTGAAGGTACCATGACCTCCTGGGTGTTGTTCCTCAGACCGCTAAACAGGCCTCCATGTTGGATCATGGGATGGAACGGTTCTTCACTAGAGGTTCTGTTCTCCTCAGTAGAGGTTCTGTTCTCCTCAGTAAAGGTTCTGTTCTCCTCAGTAGAGGTTCTCATTAAAGGAGAGGTTCCCCTCTCAGTAGAGGTTCTCCTCAGTCAGATGTTCCTGTGCTCTTTAGGGTCAGAGGTTCTCCTCCTGTGCTCCTCCTCCAGTGTCTGAGGTTCTCCTCCTGTGCTCCCCCTCAGGGTCTGAGGTTCTCCTCCTGTGCTCCTCCTCCAGTGTCTGAGGTTCTCCTCCTGTGCTCCCCCTCAGGGTCTGAGGTTCTCCTCCTGTGCTCCTCCTCAGTGTCTGAGGTTCTCCTCCTGTGCTCCCCCTCAGGGTCTGAGGTTCTCCTCCTGTGCTCCTCTTCCAGGGTCTGAGGTTCTCCTCCTGTGCTCCTCCTCCAGTGTCTGAGGTTCTCCTCTTGTGCTCCACCTCCAGTGTCTGAGGTTCTCCTCCTGTGCTCCTCCTCCAGTGTCTGAGGTTCTCCTCCTGTGCTCCTCCTCCAGTGTCTGAGGTTCTCCTCCTGTGCTCCACCTCAGTGTCTGAGGTTCTCCTCCTGTGCTCCTCCTCCAGTGTCTGAGGTTCTCCTCCTGTGCTCCCCCTCAGGGTCTGAGGTTCTCCTCCTGTGCTCCTCCTCCAGTGTCTGAGGTTCTCCTCCTGTGCTCCCCCTCAGGGTCTGAGGTTCTCCTCCTGTGCTCCTCTTCCAGGGTCTGAGGTTCTCCTCCTGTGCTCCTCCTCCAGTGTCTGAGGTTCTCCTCCTGTGCTCCACCTCCAGTGTCTGAGGTTCTCCTCCTGTGCTCCTCCTCCAGTGTCTGAGGTTCTCCTCCTGTGCTCCTCCTCCAGTGTCTGAGGTTCTCCTCCTGTGCTCCACCTCAGTGTCTGAGGTTCTCCTCCTGTGCTCCTCCTCCAGTGTCTGAGGTTCTCCTCCTGTGCTCCTCCTCCAGTGTCTGAGGTTCTCCTCCTGTGCTCCTCCTCCAGTGTCTGAGGTTCTCCTCCTGTGCTCCTCCTCCAGTGTCTGAGGCGCTATGTGTCGCTGCTCCTCTCTGAGGGTCTGGAGGCGGAGGTGAGCTGCCCCGACGCCGCCTGTCCAGAACGGGGCCGGCTGCTGGACACGGAGGTACCGTCTCTCCACCAATCAGAGCGCTGCCTGCCCCCCAGCCTGGGGTCGGAGGTCGTGGGACCCCACGCGGGGACCGGAGGTCAGAGGTTAAAGAGGCTTGGGTTCCGTTTCAGATCGAGGTCGCGGTGGAGCCGGAGAGTATGAGGAGGTACCGGAGGCTGCGCTTCGAGAGGGGTGAGCTAACTCTGCTAGCGCTGCATCATGCTAACTAGCCACTAAGAGCAGGCTGCTCTTCGAGAGAGGTGAGCTAACTCTGCTAGCACTGTCATGCTAACTAGCCGCCAACAGGAGGCTGCTCTTCGAGAGAGGTGAGCTAGCTATGCTAGCACTGTATTTTGCTAGCTAACTTTATTGACGTTTCAACAAACAGATTACTTTAGATTCTTATTTTGAAAGTTTCTGACCGGACCACTAGTGTGTAGAGCCGTTTCCATGGGCATGTGTAGAGCTGTTGCCATTGGGATGTGTAGCGCCGTTGCCATGGGGACGTGTAGCGCCGTTGCCATGGGGACGTGTAGAGCCGTTGCCATGGGGACGTGTAGCGCCGTTGCCATGGGGACGTGTAGCGCCATTGCCGTGGCGACGTGTAGCGCCGGTGACGTGGTGACGTGTAGCCTGGTCGGTGGTTCTGAGGGTCGACTTCCTGTCCCGCAGAGGTGCTGCTGGACCCGGGTCGGACCTGGTGCCCCGCCCCTTCCTGCCAGGCTGTCTGCCGGCTGCAGGGGGCGGAGTCAGCAGCGCCCCAGGCGGTGGGCTGTCCCGGCTGCGGGTTGGAGTTCTGCTCCGCCTGCCGGGCCCAACGGCACCCGGGCAGAACCTGTCCGGACCCAGGCGGAACGGTCGGCCGCTTCCTGCCGGGGGAGAACAGGTGAGAGAACCGGTTCAGGAGGACCTGAGTGTAGAACCGGGGTTCTCTGGACTGCTGCGGGGGGGGCTCAACTACACATAACAATAACATAACATTACGCCCTGAGCTAGACAATATTAAATCGAGAAAATGGACACAAAAATGTTTGTAAAGGGGGTGGAGCAGTGGTGTAGAGGGGGTACACTGGTAGAAAGACCACTGGTCTAGAGGCTCAGGTGGCCGACAGTAGCCTGGCTATTACCAGACCAAGCTCAGTCCTAGATCGCACGTTGGTCTGGGGAGGCTGCTGTCATTCTCTTCAGCACAAGAGGCGTGATCAACGGGCCCTAGTTCAACTGACTCTGTACCCGATTGGCTGCTTGCCGTCGCTTCCCTGTCGTCATTGTGTTAAACCAGCCAATAGCGCGCCGGGGGGGAAAAGCCAGCTTGGTGAATGGCTCCCGTAAAAACATATCAGAAGCAGAAAGAAATGCATTGCTCTTCTCCAGACCCTTCTGCAGGGCGAACTCAAATCGCATGGGGCCAAACAGAATGGGCGGGGGGTACCCAGTCTAGCCGGACAGCGGAGTGGGCCGGGTCTCAAACCCCCAGCCTAGAGGTTCTGGGTTCGATCCCCAAGGTCCCATGAAGCGTCTCGGGGACTTCATCAGGTCTATCCTGGGGGGCTGACTTAGCATTCACTGCAGGTTGTGTTGGGTCTTCCTCCTGTGGGGGCGGGGTCCCGGTGCAGCGCGCTGCTGGAGGGGGGCGTGGACCACCCGGTGAAGCCCTGCCCCCGCTGCCAGGTGTTCATCCAGAGGGACCAGGGCTGTGCCCAGATGACCTGCAGGAACTGCAAACACTGCTTCTGCTGGCACTGCCTGGACTCCCTGGACGTGAGGACCTCCTTCCTCCTCTTCTGCCTCTCCTCCTCTCTATTCCTCCTCTTCCTCCTTCTGCCCCTCCTCCTCTCTGCTCCTCCTCCCTGCTCCTCCCCCCCCTCCTCCTCCCCTCTACTCCTCCTCCTCCCCCCCTCCTCCTCCCCTTCCTCCTTCTGCCCCCCCCTCCTCCTCCCCTCTACTCCTCCTCCTCCTCCTCCCCTCCCCCCTCCTCCTCTTCCTCCTTCTGCCCCTCCTCCTCTTCCCTCTCCTCCTTCTGCTCCTCCTCCCCCCCTCCTCCTCCCCTCTGCTCCTCCTCCTCCTCCTCACCTCCCCCCTCCTCCTCTTCCTCCTTCTGCCCCTCCTCCACCTCCTCCTCCTCCCCTCCCCCCTCCTCCCCTTCCTCCTTCTGCCCCTCCTCTTCCCTCTCCTCCTTCTGCTCCTCCTCCCCCCCTCTTCCTCCCCTCTGCTCCTGTCTGTAGTTTTTTGCATTTAAGTCCTCAGTCTCTCAATTGAACTTCAATTTGAAGCTTTATTGCAATTTGAGAATCAAACGTTGGCCAAATGTGTTGCCTTGTTGTGACCCCGCTGGCTACAGATGTTTAGGAACTCTTGTAGCTGCTCTGTTCCATTATAATTCTCTTTCTTTCTTCCTTCACCCCCTGCAGGAGGACGTTCTGCTCATCCACTACGATAAGGGTCCCTGCAGGAACAAGCTGGGCCACTCCAGAGCCTCAGTCATCTGGCACCGCACGCAGGTACACCCCTCCCGTTACGCTCCTGCCCTATGGTCTCTGCTGCCCCCTGCTGGGGACGAAACCGCAACTACAGTTGAAACCAGTTACTGGGACCAGGTGATGGAAGCCCTGTGTTTTTACCAGGGCCGAGTTCACAGAGCTTTACTGGTGGGATGAATACACATCATTTAGTATATGCTACACGTGAACCTCCTAAGATGGCGTAATTTGATTGGTTCACTATCTCGGGATATTGGGCAATATCCCAGGATTGAGGTCTCAAACTCGGGATATTGTTTTCATCGTCATCTCGTCACGCTAATAACAAATAAACCTCTAATAAAAACAAATAAATCCCGGCAAAGTCTTATTGTTTATTTTTGGAGGGTTCACGTGTAGTATATACTAAAACAATTATTCACCGAGCCTTCTGCGAATAATTGTTAAATATACATGTACTTTATTAAAGTGTGCGTCCTGTGACCTGTGTGCAGGTAGTCGGTACGTTTGCTGGCTTCGGGTTCATCTTGTTGGCCGCCTCCCCCTTCCTCCTGCTGGCCGCGCCCCTCTTCTTCTGCTGCCCGTGGAACTGCAGCAGGCGGGCCGACGACCCGCTGCCCACCTAGCAACGGTAACCCACGGTAACGCCAGCATCCCGGCCCCGCTCTATCCCCTGGGGACATCTCTGCTGCCCAAGGGTCGAAAGTCGCGGTGTGTCCGGGTTCTGGGGGTCAGGTGTGTTCTGTTGGACAAAAACCGTCCAGATGTCTCCCTGCTGTTTATTAAGGTCTGGTCGTCCATCACTTGAGGCAGAACAATACGCTGCAGTACTGAGTCCGAGCAGAGGGGGGCGCTGTTCCTGCAGCTTCATTTTCCACTTCTATCAACTCTAAACTAATCCGACGTCTCTATGGCGACTTGTCTCCTAGCAACGGGATGAGACCCCGCCCCCAGGGACGTCCCGAGCATCTGTTCTGTTGCCGTTTGAAACCAAACCACGAGTGTTGTTTTGAAATGGGAAAGTGTTGAACTCTGCTGCCACGATGACTTTAATTGTTTTATTTATTGTTTTAGTTTGTACTAAACTTTTAATGAGAAACGGATGAAGCAGAAAGTATCTCTTGGATGCGCTGCATGTCCGTTTCAAGAAATTGTAAATGATTAAGAATGATCCAATGTACACTTTATTTGTATATTCCTGTATTATATATTTTCATTAAATTATTTTTGAACTGAAAGATCTCGTGTTGCATGAGTTCCAGTCTCCAGGAGTCCATTAGTGACATCAAACATGGGCGTGGACACCCAGGATGGAAGCCAGTGGCCAGCTGAGCTGTCCATCACAGGTCAGGGTGGACACGCCCATGAGTGATGTCACAGAGGGGCTCTATTGGCCCAAAGCCCCACGGAACCGCACGGCATGTGGCTCAGGAGGTAGAGCCGGTTGGCTGGTCACCGGAACGTTGCTGGTTGGATCCCCGGCTCCTCCTAGCGGAGTGTCGAGGTGTCCCTGAGCGAGACGCCCCCCCATGACTGCTCCTGACCAGCTGGCTGTTTCTGCGTGGCTGACTCCGCCGTCGGTGTGTGAATGTGTGCATGAATGGGTGAATATGAGGCAGTATTGTAAAGCGCTTTGAGTGTTCAGTTAGTGCAGCGCTGTATAAATCTAGTCCGTTAACGGGGGCCTTTAAAGACATGTTGGGGTCCGTCCGGGCTCAGTTCTGGAGCTGTTGGTGAGGTGCTGCCTTACTCACGGTCTCTCTGCAGTTAGCAGTTCTTTAGTAACTAGTTCTAGTTATCGAGAAGCTCAGTTCATAATTCCTCAGTGTTCATTTCACCAGCAGCCTCTCCCTCGTTGCCTTGGTGACCTTGCCGTGTTTCATCAGTTAGTCTCGAGCGGGTTAACTAGGCGGCGGGTTAGTTAGTGCCGCTGAGCGTGCCGATGGCGCCATGATGTCAGGGTGAGGCAGCAGACCGGTGTGACCGTCCTCTGACCAGGAGACAGAGGCCACAGGCCAACATCTGGTGTGAGCTCTGGACCCGACTCGTGTGTGTGTGTGTGCGCATCTGGCAGCGCTACACACACACACACACGCATGGCCTGGCAGGCGTCGCGGTGGCGCTGGGGGCCGGGTGCAGCTGTCGCTCCGCGCTCTAACCTCCCTTCATCTTTAATCCTCTCCTCCAACCATCTGCCCACCGGGTCGCTCCTCTAAAGGTATTGTAACACAGAGATATAAGGACTCGAGTACCGTGGTGCTGTACCGTCTGCCGCAGCCGCCAGAGGGCGACATAACCCCGCCACGTACATGTGCGGTAGGTAGGCGAACGTCTCTTGTATTTATCATGCGAATGTTGTGAACTCGCTCGCAGATCTGCGGCGGCAATGTGTCCCTTTAACGACTTCAGCCTTATTTTCCTTCGCATAGACTCGTCGTTTCATGTTGCCGAGGCCAATCTGGTCCAGCGAACGACAGCAGGTAGCCCCGTCCACCGGGGACCGGCCCGCGTTCCCCCGGGCACCGGGACAACTGGCCCGGCTCCCGGCAGCGAGGGAGGTGCAGCCCGGCAGCTTGACTGTAATGCTCTCCGACAGCCACATGTGCGGGACGGAGGGAGGAGGTGGGCAAACAAACCGTTTTATCTCGACTACAGAGGCCGCCGGTGCATTTAGTATTCTGCCAGTCTGGCGGACGGGGGCCGTCGGGGGACAAAAGACTCCACGCCGCTCAGCAGCATTCAGGGTTTGTTGGAATTAAAGAATTTGTTAGGAGGATCACAGTCTATGGTGGGCATGCATTACAGCGCATGATAGGAAAAGGGCTTAAAATTGTCCTCATCTCTGTGAACTCCTGAAACCCTTTGAGGTTATTTGCTCTTATTAAAAACGGAAGAACGGAATTTGATTTAGATTCTTATGAGGTCCTTAAAAAAGCATTTTTCCGCATGGAAAGGCTTCGACTTAAAGACCGAGCTAAATACATTAGACTTATTGACCTTCAATGCAATCGCATGTTTTGAGGTTTTCAAAGAGAAGTTGTAATTAAATTATCTTAATTGAATCAGGTTTAGTTCCAGACACGACATCATGATGTGACGGAGACGCGCGCTCTATCCACCAACTACATGTTATACTGTTCAAATAACCGTTAGACCGTTAAAACATGCTTTCAGACTGCATGTATTTATTTTATTGAAATTATTAAAATGCAAAACATGAAATACAACAGGACAGGAAGTTCAAATGGAAACCCAAGCCGGGCCTGGAGGCGGAAGAGCTCCGGGACTCGGGGAGCGGTTCTCGTTGGGTTCTGCCCTCTGAAGGAACCCAGCGCCGGGGGGCGCTAGGACCAGGCGGGCCAGACCAGAACCTCTAATGGTTCCACCGGAGGTCCAGAGTGGGACCAGGGGAGACTGGAGTGGTATGAGTCCTGGTGTGTCTGGTGGGGGCCCTGGTTGGGGGGCAGGCTGGGTGGTGGGGGGCCCCTGGCTTCCCCCCTTGGCCCGGGGGCGCGAGGCAGGTGTGGTTCCTGCTGTCAGAGAGCAGGCTGCCCCCCCCCCCCCCGGACCTGGCGTGACTTGGCTCTGTCCCTCACCCCTACCTCCCTCCTCCCTCCTCCCCCCTATCTCCCCCCTACCCCTCTCACTCCCCCCTTTCCTCCCTACATCCCATATTTATCTCCGTCTGTCTCTCAAACTTTGTCCTCCTCTGCCTCTCGCTCACTCTCTCTCTGTGCCTCTGCCAGCCAGATGGTGGCATGGTAACGGTGCTCCTCCATCCCATAATGATCTGTGCCATCCAGATGGAGGCAGTAGCCTCGGTGCTCTCCTGCTGCACCGCGGGGCCCGGAGCTCAGCGCCCCCTGGTGGCCCCCAGGCTCCCTGCAGCAGGGTGATGGCGTCAAGTCACTCTCTGAAAACCCCAGAACCTCTGCCCCCATCAGGAACCAGAGGAGTGGAGCCCCCCCCCCAAGACGTCCAGCTGGGGGGGCTCCAGGCCGACGCTATGGTAGAGAGACACGGTGACAGGTCTGTTCCTAGCCCAGGACCTTCAGGGTAACAGCCCCTCACCCTGACCTCTCTGGGTCAGAACCTCACTGAAGGAGGACCTGAGGGAGTAAGAGAGGTTAGTCTAACTAGTCCTATAGGTCAGGCTTAGTGTTACGGTAGGAGGTTAGTCTAACTAGTCCTATAGGTCAGGCTTAGTGTTACGGTAGGAGGTTAGTCTAACTAGTCCTATAGGTCAGGCTTAGTGTTACGGTAGGAGGTTAGTCTAACTAGTCCTATAGGTCAGGCTTAGTGTTACGGTAGGAGGTTAGTCTAACTAGTCCTATAGGTCAGGCTTAGTGTTACGGTAGGAGGTTAGTCTAACTATTCCTATAGGTCAGGCTTAGTGTTACGGTAGGAGGTTAGTCTTACTGTAGCAGGTCCAGCCAGCCCAGGAGTGGTTAATATTTGATGTTTTGTGATTGGCCCGTCTAGTGAGCTGCAGAGACCTAAGCTGCTGAACCGCTTCAGATGAATAAATGAAACCAACCAGTAAGGACAATGTTACCCAGTATAACCCAGTATAACCCAGTTCTACTGGCTGTGAGGCGGGCTGTGGATCGATCTGTTCGCGGGTCGGGTCCTGTGGGTTCCAGTTGGGGCTGAGCAGGGGTCTCCATGCCCAGATACCTGCATCCTGCTCGGGTCCGTCCGACAGATGGACCCCCGGGGGGCTCACACTGCCGGTACACACACTGGCTGTACACACACTGCCGGTACACACACTGGCTGTACACACACTGCCGGTACACACACTGGCTGTGCACACCAGTGGCGGCTGGTGGTTTTTAAATCGAGGGAGGAAAGACTGTGCGCCTGGTTGCCATTGGCCTGCTTGCACGGTTGGTGGCGTATGGTGGCATGTGAGACCCAAGTTGTTTCAGGGTGTTTTGGTGAACTACAAAATAACAGGGAGGGATAGTTATGTGAACTGATACAAATCCACCAGTGGCAGCATTGTGCTTTGAAAGCTGGTGGGCAGCATGTCTTGGACCACAAAGACAGAAGGAAAGGATGCAAAGCCAATTAGTCAAATCAGGCCTACTCTTGATTTGTGAAAGAAAATAAATAAATCTGGGCCTATCATTTGGACAATTTTTGCCCTCACTGACTGAAGCTATTGGTTGTATTTGGCCATTTTTATTTTCAGCTACAATTGTTTTAAGATAAATGAAGACACAAGACCAAAAGTGATGCAATTTAAAATGCATCATGCTCTGAATCATTCACTAACATCATTTTCACAAGATCAAACAGAATGGTCATGAGTAACAAACAATTAAAAGAACAAGAACATTATTGCAAAACTATTTACATGGGCTGTAAGCCTAACATCGTTTGAGGCAAATGTGGATGTTTCAGAATGTTGCTCATGTTAAGCCAAATAAGATTGAGGGACTTCATTTATAGATCAAGTCAATCCTGCTCGCGGGCTCCTCAGCTCGGCCGCGGGCAGCCCTTATGGAAAGCGAGAAAGAGTGCCACAATCCGGCCCTAGATTGGCGTGGTGAAAGGGCTATGCCGCCGGTTTAGCCCTTTCACCGCGCCAATCTAGGGCCGGATTGTGGCACTCATGGCTTTCCATATCCGCAGCCCGGCCGCGGGCTACGGAAACGCCAATATAAGCGAACAGAGCCGCTCTGTACCGTGACGAACAGTAGCGCAGCGCTCGGTGGAAACGCGGCATACGACTGAGCTAGTTTGTTGGTTCTCGTAGCCTAGACTTGAGGGGATAACCCGTCCCTCCGGGCTGCTCCACAGCCAGGGCTCCTGCTTATTGGTTCATAGCACAGCCATGCGCTATGAACAGACGTAGGCGGGATCCAGGTCCCTTAGCTAGTCACACCCACTCAGAGGAGGACTTTCCTCCTCTCTCCCAGTGAACCCCATGTTATTCACCGGCCGACAACACGTTCGGGGAAATGAATGGGAGTCAACGGCGGCTGAGGGAGGAACGTCCTCCCTGAAGTAATTGTCAATAGGCGATAGGGGGTGCTAATGTCCCTTTACCAAGGGAAACGAACATTACATAAACAAAGGCATTAAAGTAGTCATATTTAAGGGGATTCATTCATTGCAGTAGTCCGGGCAATCTACTTTTTTTTTTCTCAACAATGTTAAGGAGGATCTTCCTCCCTCTCCTCACTGGAGAGGCCACCACTGGTACACACACAACTGCCACAACACACAATACCTGTACACACACTACACACACACTGCGACTACACACACTGATGCACATCCGCTGAACGGCTTCCAAAGCATTGGATACGGGTTTGGGCTGCAGGAGACCAGACCTGTTTAAAACACATAAAGAAATGATAAGTTACTAAAACATAATCAATATGTTCCGCCACATGTAGAGCAGCTAATGCACCTCCGCACGTGGACCCAGACCACCTGACAAACGACTGTCTTCGTGTCCTTTTTTCACTAAAGTGTTATCTTGTCCTAAAGTTTCATCTCCATGACTAGCTGGTTGCGCAGCTAGTTAGCTTGGCTGCTAGTTGGAGGTGCACACACGTTTGGTTAGCTGAGTGGTGGTTTGTTAGCTATTGGTTAGCAAGGTAGCTGATGGTTGGTTAGCCAGTTAGCTGGGTCAGGTTGCTCCACAGGGAGAGACAGACAGATGCAGGTCTCTCTCCCCAGAGGGTTCGACGGGTCAGGATCTAGCGCAGACAGCTGGTCTCTCTCTCTTCCCCCCCCTCCCGATGGATGCATGTTTAGAGGTCGTGATGTCTCCCCTGAGCAGCGGCCAATCGCTGCTCTCTGGACCGCGGTTCTGAACAGAACCTCCTCGCTCTGCTCCTCCAGGAGGTGAAGGCCGGCCGCCCCCTGATGTGGCGTCTCCTGGAGGAGCAGAGGGGAGGCTACAGGCACCACGGCTCTGGTGGGGCGTCCTCCTCCAACTAGTCCACCTCCTCCCTCCTCCAACTCTACCGCCTCAACTCTCTCCTCCTCCTCCTCCTGATGTCATCTACTGAGACATCATGATGTCATCTACCGAGACGTCATGACGTCATCTACCGAGACGTCATGACGTCATCTACCGAGACGTCATGACGTCATCTACCGAGACGTCATGACGTCATCTACCGAGACGTCATGACGTCATCTACCGAGACGTCATGACGTCCTCTACCGAGACGTCATGACGTCATCTACCGAGACGTCATGACGTCATCTACCGAGACGTCATGACGTCATCTACCGAGACGTCATGACGTCCTCTACCGAGACATCATGGGTAGATCTACCGAGACGTCATGACGTCTTCTACCGAGACATTATGACGTCTTCTACCGAGACATCATGACATCATCTACCGAGACATCATGACGTCATCTACCGAGACATCATGACGTCATCTACCGAGACATCATGACGTCATCTACCGAGACATCATGACATCATCTACCGAGACGTCATGATGTCGTCCACCGAGGTTAAATGTGAAATGGAGGTAAATTCCCTGAAAGGCTGTAAATGTAGTTGTGATGTGCTGTGGTTCTTGTTTGTTCTACTAGCCCTGGAGGAGTGGAGGAGGAGGAGGGGGGTGAGAGAGGAACAGCCAGGAGGAGGTGTGGTGCCACAGCTGGCCTAGTGCTCCTCCAGGCTGGATCTCCTGCCAACCCGCTGCAGCGTCTGTCCTCCTCCTCCTCCTCCCAGAATAATACAACCTGCCTGAGTGCTCTCTGACAACATGGAGGCTGGTGAGCTAGATTGTAAAACAGTAATATGTTTAAGTGATTATTCTATATATTCTGACACTAGTTTAACTATAATTCCCGGACAAATTGATATGAGAACACACTGTCCTTACAGAGAGCTCCGGCAGCTGGTGTGTGTGTGTGTGTGTGTGTGTGTGTGTGTGTGTGTGTGTGTGTCACCAGATGGGTGTAGAAGTCAGTCCTTGCAGTCCCAAGTTTGTCGTGACGGTTGTCCGATCGACCGCTGTGCCGTTGCGTGCTGGGAGCTGATATAAAAGAGGTCTTCCTCACCTCTGGACGATTAAGTTCAGTGACTATCAAACCCTGGTTTATACACCAGCAGAACCTGCTGATGGTTGGGGGTCGAGACCCCCCGGGTTCAACCCTACGGCCATGACTCCACTCTCCCTGCCGACGTCGTCCTTCTAGTCTCTACGCTCGGTGTCTTCGTCGCTCTGCGTCTTCATCGCTTGTCGTCTTCATCGCTTGTCGTCTTCATCGCTCCGTCGCCACCTCCGAGAGGTTTGAGATGAACCACGAGTACCGTCGCCCGTCCTCTCCTTCACGCTTAAACACGGCCATCACGTCTTCCCAGAATGCGCCCTGATGAGGACTTTACCATTAGACTTTACCATATATTGGAATCAAGAAGAGGGGCAGACCAGTATATTCAGACCCTGAATATACTCCGATAAGTATACGGCCATGTCGAATACAACCGAATACGATCTGAGATGGACACTGGGTTAGCTCCTTGACTTACCCGGTGCTGACCATCTCTACCTCAACTCAACAGAATACCAAAACATAACTATATCTAACTTAATACCAAAACATAACCATCTCTTACCCATTCCCTAAACTAACCATCTGTGACCTAAAACGAAACGTTGGCATCAATTATTCTGTTTTGATGGCGGCAAATTAAATTCAAGCGAACGTTATTAAATAATAAGAGGCTATCTTGAGAATATCTGTCATCGTCGTCCAATTGTTGAGGGTAAAAATGTGTTAAGACTTTTCATTCCAGATGTTTATTTCCGATCCCAGTAGAGCTGGGACAGTGTGGACGTAAAGAGATGAGAGCGTGAGGAGATCCTCATCCAAGTGTTCCACTGGGGCCCTGAGGGTTGCTGGTTGGGATCCTGAGGTGGAATGTAAACTTCCCCCTAACCCATGACCCCTCCTACGACAGAACATTGGCTTCTTCCATAGCGGAACACAGGAAGTTCCTCACACTATCTACTTCCTGTTGGCGTGGCACCCGGTGACACTCTGGGTGATGGGAGCCAGGAGCAAATGGAGGAGGAGGAGGATGTACTGGGCAACTCCCAGTGTCCCCCATCAGAAGAGCAGGAGCTGTTCGGTACAACCACAGTGCAAACCAGTAGTAAGAGACTGGTTGAATTGGGCAGCTCCCAGTTTCCTCCAGTACTCCCTGGTTGTACTGGGAGACTCCCTGTACTGGGAGACTCCCAGTACAACCTGGGAAACTCCCAGTACAACCGGTAGAATGTGGTTGTACTACGTAGCTCCCAGTTTATATTACTAGAAGACTGGGGTGTACTGGGAAGCTTCCAGTAGAAACATTAGAAGACTGTGGTTGCGCTGGGCAACTCCCAGTCTCCACCATTATATGGCTGTTAGCGACCGGGTTGCTGGTGGCTGCAGAGATAAGACCCCGGATGACCGCACCCATGAGGGTCCGGACTGACCGGGACTCCTGAGATTGGGACAACAATACCTCCTTCCTCTTCCTCCCTCTGACCGCCCGCAGGGTCAGTACCTGGCTTTACCGCGTCGCTTGTGACTCCCTCTGTGTGTGTGTGTGTGTGTGTGTGTGTGTGTGTGTGTGTGTGTGTGTGTGTGTGTGTGTGTGTGTGTGTGTGTGTGTGTGTGTGTGTGTTCCGAGGCGATGTTGGGTGCCTCTGGAAGCTAACAGACGTGTAACCAGTTGTGCTGCTGACGGACAGATGTGTGACCCCGCTAACGACCGGTGCTTATGAATATTAACAAGCTTCATTAGGGGCGTTTTTTGTACGTTGGAGGAGAGTTCATCTCGACTCTGCATAGACACCAATGCACAGCCACCATTGAATGTTGTACGTCCTGGCACTTGTACATTGCACTTATTCAAGGTGCTTAATTGTGTAGCATCTACAGTAGCTGCTATCTTTGCTTTACACGGGGAATGGGTTAGCCTAGCGATTGTAATACTTGCACTTGGTTCTATGAACATCTTAACTGTACCGACAGCGATATATTGTTTCACTTCTTATGACAAATGTACTTATTGTAACAAATGCACTTATTGTAAGTCGCTTTGGATAAAAGCGTCTGCTAAATGCCCTAAATGTAAATGTAAATGTCCCAGATGACGGCTAATTTATATAGACCTGATCCTCTGTTTCCTCTCCGTCCGCACGGCGCCGCCGACCTCTGACCTCTGGAGGGATGAGGGGCTGTGGTGCGTCGCCACTCGATGTAAACATCGACAGGTAGAAGGAGGAGCTGCTCTCTGATTGGTCCTTCGAACCCGTTTCGGTAGAACCTCGTTCAGGTTTAATATTTCAAGGCCATAAGTGTTCATATCAAAGTTAAAAGTGAAGCGAATCTGGTCCGAACTTTACTTCTTTCTTTCCCTGCGAGGTTCTGTGGCGATCTGTAGATTGACTGCATTATTATAGAAAGTTGTGAGTAGGCTGTCTGTCTGTTAGTCCGTCTGGTAGTCTGTCCCTGTCTCTCAGTCTGTGTTTGCATGTCTGTCTGTCTTTCTCTCAGTCTCTCTGAGTGTCTGAATGTTAGGAATGTGTCAAGGAGAATAAATTAGTAGTTATACCATTTTAAATCTCCTCGTTAGAGGAGGAGGAGGAGGAGGAGGGGCAGGAGGTGGAGATGTGATCTTGTGGTGTGGAAGATAATGAGTAAATGACAGGTTTGGTTTTAAAGTGTTCAAAACAGTAATCACTCCAGCTGTCTGGTCTAGAGGTGTGTGTGTGTGTGTGTGTGTGTGTGTGTGTGTGTGTGTGTGTGTGTGTGTGTGTGTGTGTGTGTGTGTGTGTGTGTGTGTGTGTGTGTGTGTGTGCGCGCGCATTTCCTTGCCCACGCCAGTCTACATTATGGAACAAACAGACACATTTCATGTATGTTAGTAACTCATGGTGACATTGAAACAAAGTAAAGTAGAAGATATAAATGGAACGAAAAGAGTAAACGTAGAAGTGAACTCCAACTCATCGCCAGAGGAGCCGTAATCGTTCTGTACCCGCCGCCGCTCCGATCACTGCTAAGAGGAGGGCGGGGCTACAGCTGGGGAGCAACTCGCACGGCCAATAGGCGCGTCCCTCCAGACAGCCGTCCTGTATATAACCACCTGTCCGTCAGACCCGCCCGCCTCGAGCCCGGAGAGGAGACGGGGTGGTGATCATATAACGGGTGTTTAGATCAAACGTATTCTATCTTAACTTTATTTGATCATAACCTTATTTTATCGAGTGCTTCGTTTTTTTTTTTTTTATCACATTTTGTTCGCTATCTTATTTGATTAAAACCTTGTTTGATCGTAACTTTATCGATTCCTTATCAGTCAACATGAAGGCAGTCAGTCCGCTGCGGCCGCTGCTCCCGGGGAGGACGACCCGGGGCAAGAGCCCGGTGCTCCCGGAGGAGGGGCTGTCCGACATGGAGCGCTGCTACCGGCTCCTGCGGGCCATGGTCCCGGGTCTCCGGCCGGACCGGAGCCTCAGCCGGGTGGACCTCCTCCAGCACGTCATAGACTACATCCTGGACCTGCAGACGGCGCTGGAGCCCGGACCCACGGCCGGTCGCCCCCAGACCCAGAACCTCCGGGACCACGGGGACCCCCACGACGACCCACCGTGGAGTCCGCGGTCCGCAGCCCCTTCCGACGTCCGCGCGCTCACCTTCCAGGTAAAGCCCAACACACACCGGCGCCGAAGCGGCGCGTCAAAAAGAACGCCCCCATTATTCCGGACGTACTCGCCCACACCGGCGGCTAGACGCCCGGCGGCGCGCCGCCGCACTAGGCTTTGCGCCACCGTACTATTCCCTAGCGTCGCCGCCCCTGAAAGAGCGCTTTTTTAAAGCTGTTTGGTACATCCCGGCTTGATACAAGGTCCTGTACATATGGAGATTGTTGATGCACTAAATTAATAATTCCACAATGCAAAAAGAATGAGCGATGAAAGTAAACAAAGTGTGTAAAGTGACTAAACCGTAAACAAAGTGCCCGACGGTACATAAAGTAACTTTGAATTAATGTGACATATCATTGTAAGCACAAACAGAGGATCCTTAGCATCAGGGTGGCTACCATTATGGTAGCCTATACCGACTAAGTTTGTTGATCTGCTTCTTTCAAAACATATCACAACGGTGCTGCAGCGCGCCGCTCCCTATTGGCGCTAGGGGCGGCTTTTTACGCGCGTGAAATGCGGACCGCTGCGCCTTGGCGCCGGTGTGTTGCCGGCTTAAGACGGCTGCACCGGGTCTGGTTGTGCCGGGTCTGGATGTAACGGGTCTGGTTGTAACGGGTCTGGTTCTGCCAGTTCTGGTTGTAACGGGTCTGGTTCTGCCGGGTAAACGGAACTCTTTTTTCTCCTCACGTCTCTTCCAGAAGTTGGAACCCTGACCTCCGCCCCGACAGGCGGACCTTCTCCACCAGGGTGGCGGGACTACAGGCCGGGTAGTCCCGCCTGGGGCGGGTCCTGATCCGACGCTGGGGGGTGAGGTGGTCTACCGCACCGCTGGTCTCCCGGGGGTCAGTGGAACCCACCTTGGACCGGACTGGACTCGACCCCCGGGTCTACCGGACAGGACTCGCCAGACTCTAAACTGGCGTTACGTTGGTCCCCTCCGGCTCCGGACCTGTAACTGGTTTCTGTATTCTACTGGTTTTATTGGGACTAACTGAACATTACTGGCCTGCTGCAGGGTGGCCTGCGTTGCACTTTTATACAAATACACGATAATGTAACATTAAATATTAAAGTATGTTTTGAGGAATGCATATATATTATATGAACGGTGCCGTTTTGATAAGTGGACTAAAGACTCTGAATGGAACCAAGATATGTTGTTATTTAGCCGAATATTAATGGGCCCTTATTTTGAACTTGCTCTGTGGCGACATCTTGCGGCGGCGGTCGGTCATCGACGGTTAAAATTATTTATCTGGTTTGAAAGTTTTGATTTTTAACTCTGCTTCTTTAGGTAGACCTACCTATTGTTTTGGCCAGCAAACTATCACTTATATCTACTTTTTGTTATCTTTGGATAAATGATTCTGCAAAATTACCAAATGTTCAACTCCAAATAGATGGCATAACTCTAAAAAAAAAATACAAGACTTAAAACAGTTTCTGTAACCCAAAGCATTTTATTTCAAATGGCTCCACCTTGAGACACTTCTTGATGCCAGTTACGGCTTTTATTCATCTTGGAGTATCACAGATATAACATTTAATATTCACATCACAAGGCATGCAAAACACCAGCGATTTAACACAAGCATGCGTGTGGATTTTCACTACATGCGTGTTGATTTTCACTACATGCGCTTTGATTGGTCCATGCTTTTAACTCCTAGGTTTCACCTCGTCACGTTTATTAAGCATTTTATTTAAGCTCAGAGCGACAGACGACAGAAGCAGGTTTAAAACGGGAGCAGGTCTTCTGGTTGCTATGGTTTCTAGGACGACTGTAGTCATGTGTTGTCCTTAATAACTCGAGAGACAAACATAACGCAGTATCAACTTCACATCACAACTTGTTAACACTGAACTTCTATTCATAACCTCCTGATGGGTCAGAATAAGATGACAGACGGGAACAGACTTATTTAGAGTTGAGTCAACGGGCGTTAGGTTAGTTAGTGGCTTAATACTGTCTTAAAAAGGTCTTATGAACTATTCATCCAGAAATCAGTTGATTAACAAACTTCACCGACGATTCGTACACAGGTGCCGTCTGAAGAGACTGAAACCTTTAACACGACCAGTCCCGTTAGAAGACAGAGTTGGGGGGCAGAGGGTCGGGGGGGAGACCACCTCATCTGTCATCTCTTTCAGGGATCAGGAACCAGCAGAATAACACGACACAAACAAGATGGACCTGGTCGGGTCGGATCACGGTCAACACTGAATATTTGATTATTTTTTTCGTAGTATTTTTTCTACTTCCACGTATTACCATGTTCCCGTGAGTTCCCGTGAATATTAATCATAAAACAACATGGCTGGATTTAAAATATTAAATATTGTAAATAATGGTTCAATATTAATTCAAAGGTCATTGATTTATCATTTCTAGCTCATGTTTCAAAAGAGTTAAAATAAAGTTTATGACTTCAACTCGGTATTATTAAACTCCAGACACCAGCAGTACTGTTCAACAGGTGATTCTAATCTAGTGCATCCAGACTGCATGCATTAAAACACTGCTAGCTAGCTTAGCACACGCATCACAACCATGTTAGGTCTAGCTAGCTTACCATACACAGAACAACCACGCTAGCTAGCTAGCTTACCATACACATCCCAACCATGCTAGTGCTAGCTAGCTCAGCACACATAACAATCCTGCCAGGGTTAACTAGCCTTGCACATAGAATAACCCCACCAGGGCTAGCCAAGTTACGATAATTAACACCACCAGGACTAGCTAGCTAGCTTAGCACAAACACAACCCTGCTATGGCTAACTAACCAAGCATTCACAGAACCCTGCCAGGGCTAACTAGCTTAGAACACAGACAACAACTCTACCAGGTCTAGCTAGCTTATTCAACTCATAGCAACCACACCAGAGCAAGTTAGCGAGCTAGCTCAGCACACAGAAGCTACTAAGGCTAAAGCTAAGCTACTTCAGCCCAGAGAGCAACAAAACGCACAGCGGAGCTACTTAGACAAAACAAACCACCACTGACCAACCGACACGGCGCAGCTGACAAACGGCAACAAGGACTCGCTTAGCGGCCACCTCGACGTCGAGCCGTAGCTCCTCCCCCCTACAGGATGCTCTCCCGCTCCTCGCCGAAGGTGACGGTGTCGGAGCTGACGGAGCAGATCTCCGGGGGGTCCCCCGGGTTGGGGCCCCTCTTCAGGTGCACCACCCGGACGTTCTCGTTGTGGGGGCCCGGCTTGGTGGTGGTGGAGGAGGTGGTGGAGGAGGTGGTGGAGGAGGCCACCGGGGGGGAGATGACGTCCCCGGTGGTGGAGGAGGAGGTGGAGGAGGAGATGGATCCCTCGGGGCCGGCCGGGCGGGGCCGGTTGTTGGTGTTGTTGTTGGCGACGGTGCTGGGGGCCAGGTTGAGGTTGTAGGAGCGCGAGGACCAGCTCTCCTCGGGGCTGCTGGCCAGCAGGCTGCACTGGTCCTCGGAGCAGATGGACATACGGACGTCCTGCAGGGCCCCGCCCCCGCCCAGCGGGGCGCGGCGGCGGGCCTGCGTCTCCTCCTCCAGCTCCATCAGGTTGGCGCCCTCCAGCTGGGACAGCTCCTCGTCCCGCAGCGAGTGGTTGGGCGAGCTCTCGTTGGACCGCACCCCCGAGTCCGACGAGTCCTTCTTGTCCAGCGTCACGTCGGACAGGAAGTCCTTCCCCTTCAGCGCCGGGGCGCCGGCGGCGGCTGGGGCCCCGGCCCCGTCCTTCAGCAGAGGGGCGTGGTCGGACTCCTCCGACTCGTCGTCGCTCGTCAGCTTCTGGTAGCCGCCGCCGCTGGCCTTCATCTTGAGCTCGGCGGCGCCGGCGGCGAACAGGCCCGCCCCCCCCCGCTCGGAGGAGGAGCTGGCCTTGCGGGTCAGGACGGAGCGGGCGGAGGCGTGGTGCTCCGCCTTCTCGTCCTCCTCCGTGATGGGGTCCAGGGCGTCGGCGTCCGGGTCGGCGGCGGCCGGCTTCCCCCCGGCCCCGGGCCGCTTGGCGTAGGGCTTGCGGGGGTCGGGCTCCGCCCCCTCCTTGGCCCCGCCCTCCGGGGGCGCGGGGGTCATGAAGTGGCCGGGCTGTGGCTGCACGGGCCGCTCCCCGGCGCCCCCCATCTCCACGTTGGCCATCTGGGCCACGTACTCCTGGTAGGCGGAGCGGTACTCGGACTGCTGGCGGTCCGTCAGGCGCCAGATGTCGTTGGACGACTCCTGGGAGTTCAGGCTGGTCATGCTCGCCGTCCGCTGCCCGCCGCTCTGAGAGGACACAACCAGACAGGAAGTCACACCCCTGTACCGCCGATGAGCCCGCCTCACTTCCTGTAGGACGGGGGACGGGGCTGCTATGGTTTCTGTCACGGCTAAGGCAGTGGTCGTTGGTTCTCTCTAATCGGTCCCTCTGAGAGACACAACAAGACAGGAAGCCACCTCCCGAAGCCCGCATCACTTCCTGTAGGACGCGGGTTGGGGCGAGTCGATCCGTTTCCTGATCTGACCGGTGATGCGGTTGCTCTGGTTTCTATTATAACTAATGTAGCATTCATTCTGTTTAATCAGTGACTCTGAGTGCTTCCACCCCTCGTTAAGGGGCAGTAGGAAGGCTTAAGGGATGATTTGAGGGTGATTGGTTGGAGACAGCCTAGATGTCGGTCAGCTATAGTGAGGGAAACGCTCTGAGAGAACGTCTGTTCTGGTCGACTGCTCCTGTCGGGGAGAGAACATTTAGGCTGCAGCCCCGCCCCCTCCACCCATCTCCTCCCCGATTGGCTCACGGAATCCTAACTGCCTGTCAATCACTGCTGCATCGAACGCTGAGGGGAGAGGAGGTTCTGCTCTCTCTCCTTGACCCTCGGACCGTCCCTACAGCAGGTCTAGGCCTGGTCCTGGCCCCCTACAGCATGACTAACCCTGGTCCTGGTCCCCTAGGTCCTGATCCCCTAGGTCCCTACAGCAGGACTAACACTGGTCCTGGTCCCCTAGGTCCCTACAGCAGGTCTAACCCTGGTCCTGGTCCCCTAGGTCCCTACAGCAGGTCTAACCCTGGTCCTGGTCCCCTAGGTCCCTACAGCAGGTCTAACCCCGGTTGGGACCCCCCAGGTCCGGTTGGGGGTCCTGACTCACCATCCACTGCAGGTTGGAGGTCCTGGGGGGCTCCTCCAGCCCCAGGTTGCTGAGCTCCTCGAAGCTCAGGTTGAAGTTGTACATGGGGGAGGAGCCGTCCGCGTTGGCCACGCCCACGTGGGGCGGGGCCGCGGCGCGGGGGGCCGCCATGCTGCCTTGCTCACTGGCGGCGTCGTCCTGCAGCACCTGGCTCTCCATGACGCGCATGTCCACGATCTGGAGGGGATCAAACCACAGTCAGACGGGGGAGGGGCTTCTGCTGAGGACCAATCAGATCCCTGGGATGGACTCAGAAGAGACGGGGGGAGGAGCTTCCCCTGGGGACCAATCAGAGGAGGGACTCACCGTGGCTCTGAACAGCTGCCAGTCGCCGAAGTTCATGTTCATCTCCTTCTTCAGCTCGTCGATGTTGCACTGGGTCAGGACACGCCCGTTCACGTTAGCCTGGACACACACACACACACACACACACACACACGTTACTTACTGTCTACACTCCATAACTATCTATTATTTTTTATTATGTGCACATCGGCCACATTGTTCACACCTAACTCTGACATTTGTGACCACGTCTGCCAGGTCAGCCTACATTTATCATATATATATCTATGTTTACCTCGGCTTGCATGGCAATTATTGATTATACGTGTGTATAATAGGATGTATCCTGATGTGGTGGACTGTTGTTTAATGCAGGGTCAGGGTCCGGGTCTCTGGAGCTCTGACCAGTGGTCCCAGTCCGGGTGGGGCCTCCTACCTTGCGGATGGTGGCGGTGTACTGGGGCAGCATGCCGTGGTCGATGCCCTCCACCAGGCGGACGCGCTCGCACACGGCCTCCGTGGTCAGGGAGGACAGCAGCACGGGGGGAACGCCGGAGACCACCGAGGCGGGGGCCTGCAGAGAACCAGGGGTCAGGACACGCCCCCACCGGGTAGAGGACACGCCCCCACTGGTCACCATGGAGACGGTGAGACCCGCTCTTCCATCGGTCCCATCACTCACCATCCATCTCCTCCCACTCACTCATCACTCACTCACAGCTCACTCATTCATCACTATGGTCACTACCCACTAAGGCTAGTGCGTTTCATGCGAGGGGGCGTCGCTTCTACAGGAAGGGGAGGGGGCATGTCTTCTAGGGGAGGGGCAGCAAGACCAGAAGATGCAGCAGATGTGTGGACGTTGTCCCACCACATCACATGTACTGGGATGTGTTGATGGTTCACCCTCACTGACTTTAGACAGTGTCATGTTCCTACGGGGACTGGAAGGTGGGAACAGGCCTCTGGGGTGGGTGGAGGTGAAGAGGGGTGGAGATGGTTACTATCTGCTGTGTGATCTGACCCAGACCTCCCGGGGGGGGGGGGGCAGGCCGGTCTGCAGGGTCAGGTGTGCTCTGCTAACGTCCACCGAAACAGATCTTAGCCTGAAGGTGGAACGAACTCCAGACTCTCTTCATAATCGTCCACATTCAGTGTCTGAGCGGAACGAATGAGAGGATTATGGTAGCGATATGGTCGGGTTATGAGTTAGTTTCGATCTTCACAAACACATTCATCCACAGCCAGCTCAAAGATGCTAACCATTGCTAGCGCACGCCGGAGGAATGAGCGGGCGCCACTAGCTTGGGGACATGCTAACCACTGCTAGTGTACGTTAGGCTAGAGGGCGGAGTTAGCATCAGAAGGTAAGACACATTACTAGCATGTTGGCCTACAGACGTGGGCTCTATCCAGGCTAGATAGACCACAGCGTGACGACAGAGGGGTGGGCGGTCAAGCAGGGTGTCAGGGAAGGAGAAAATGAGTTGGAACAAAGTGCATGCTGGGACTTGTAGTAAACATCAATACCTGCTTCTTTTTTAAAGATGAACCCCTAGACAGCTTTAGAACCGCATGGCAGACAGACGGACGGAGAGACAGACAGGAGAACAGGGAGACAGATGGACAGGCGGATGGTCAGACAGACAGGCGGAGGGAGGGACGGAGGAGAGAACTCAGGGAACAACAGACCGGTTGGGACCGGTTTGAGAGGAGACCTGTGTGAAGGTGGGAGCTCTGGTATCGATCGCCTGTGACTGTCCAACCCCAACGACTGAAGGGTGGGATGCTGAGGCGTTTCCGTGGAGACGGCCGGTTCTCCACCCCCCTTATCTCCCTCCCTCCTCCCTCTCCACCCCTCCCCCTTATCTCCCTCCCCTTTCCTTCCCCCCCCCTTTCCCTTCTCCCTTTCCACCCGAAACCAATCAACCAATCATTGTTACGGTCCATAACTGACAGGGCCCTGCACCATTCACGTGGTGAGAAGAAGGGTTAGAGCAGCAGAGAGGGCGGGGCTCGGACCCGGTCGGGGGGGAGGGGTCGGGGGGGTACTCACAGGTGCGCAGCAGAAGTCCCTGTAGGGGGCGGTCCTAGAGAATGGGCGTGGCAGGAGGTGAGGTGGTTGGTAGGTGAAGCCCGGGTGGGGGCGTGGCCATTGGTAGACATGTTGGGGGAAATAAGGCTGGATGGACCAATGGGTGCAGGACACAGATTGACATGGGGGGGGGGGTGACAGTTTATAAACCAATCAAATCAAAGACATTCAGAGTACATCGCTGCTTCAGTTGGGAGTTAACACGGGCTGTTTTTGTTTTTAGAAATGGGATTATGCTAATGAGGTTACATTATTATTACCAATCCAATTAAATATAAATGACAAATTACATGATAGAAATAGTTTTATTTTGCTTGGCCATAACATTAAAACAGATTAGCATTATTTATTATGTGTATATTTCCCAGCAGCGATATACAATATAAAACATGGTTTAAACTCTTAAACAAAACAAAATCAGAAACTTAAATCACACCACAAGGAGAAACAAAGACTAAAGTTGAACGGCGGATCAAACGATGGAAAATCAAATGATCATCTGATGGAGGAGTGAGATGGAGGAGTGAGATGGAGGAGTGAGATGGAGGAGTGAGATGGAGGAGTGAGATGGAGGCGGGGTTTCCCACGCAGCGCAGCAGGGGCTGCCTGACCTTTGACCCGCTACCCGGCTGCTTCTGAGCCTGCTCCCTTGAGAAGGGGGGGGGGGGGAGAGGAGGAGGGGGAGAGAGAACAGAGGGGAGGAAGGAGGAGGGGGGGGAGAGAAGAGGAGGAGGAGGAAGAGAGAGGAGGAGGAGGTAGGGATGGAGAGAGGAGCTGAGGAGAGGGGAGGAGTTGGGCAGAGAGGAGGAGAAGGAGGTGCTGGGGACTGACCCTGTTGTAGAAGGGGTGCTGGGGCCCGGCCAGGCCGCTGTAGTAGCTGCTGTGGGTCTCGCCTCCCCCCCCGCCCACAAAGGAGGCGGAGGGGGAGCAGGCGGTGGAGGGCTGGCTGTACATGGAGGTGGGCCGCACCTGCGCCTCCTGCTGCATGCTGGGATACGTCGCCGCACTCAGGTTCATCTGCTCCCGGGCCGCACGGACGTCTGGGGGGGGGTGGGGCAAAGGGTGGGAGGGAGAGAGAGAGAGAGAGAGGAAAGGAGAGAGAGAGAGAGGGGAGCGAGGGGGAGGTAGAGAGAGAGAGAGGGGGGGAGAGAGAGAGAGAGAGGAAAGGAGGGAGAGAAGAGGGGAGCGAGGGGGAGGTAGAGAGAGAGAGAGGAAAGGAGAGAGAGAGAGAGGGGAGCGAGGGGGAGGTAGAGAGAGAGAGAGGGGGGAGAGAGAGAGAGAGAGGAAAGGAGGGAGAGAGAGAGGGGAGCGAGGGGGAGGTAGAGAGGGGGATGAAGGGAGGGGGAGAGAGAGAGAGGGGGGAGAGAGAGAGAGGGGGGAGAGAGGGGGATGAAGGGAGGGGGAGAGAGAGGGGGGGAGAGAGAGAGAGGGGGGAAAGGAGAGAGAGAGAGAGGGGAGCGAGGGGGAGGTAGAGAGGGGGGATGAAGGGAGGGGGGAGAGAGAGAGAGGGGGGAGAGAGAGAGGGGGGAGAGAGGGGGAGGTAGAGAGGGGGATGAAGGGAGGGGGAGAGAGAGAGAGGGGGGAGAGAGAGAGGGGGGAGAGAGGGGGAGGTAGAGAGGGGGGATGAAGGGAGGGGGAGAGAGAGAGAGGGGGGAGAGAGAGAGGGGGGAGAGAGGGGGATGAAGGGAGGGGGGAGAGAGAGGGGGGAGAGAGAGAGAGGGGGGAAAGGAGAGAGCGAGAGAGGGGAGTGAGGGGGAGGTAGA
>NC_136949.1:2125033-2157533 GCF_949987615.1 Pollachius pollachius
TTAAACGTGATCTGATTGGCTCTCAGCAGACGGCCTGCAGGGAGAACAGGAAGTACCGCCCCCTAGTCCGTCAAACCCTCTCTCTGACCTCACATCCTGTCTCAAGGCTTGATGAGGCGTGTGTGTGTGTGTCTATACCGTGTGTGTGTGTGTTTCAGTGTTTGTGTGTGTGTGTGTGTGTGTGTCTATACCGTGTGTTTCAATGTTTGTGTGTGTGTGTGTGTGTGCCAGTGTGTGTGTGTTTGTCGGTTTCAGTGTGTGTGTGTGTGTGTGTGTTACTGTGTGTGTGTGTGTGTGTGTGTTTCTGTATGTGTGTGTGTGTTACAGTGTGTTTTTTTTTCAGTGTGTTTCTCTGTGTGTGTGCATGTGTGTGTTTCAGTGTGTGTTTCTCTAAGTGTGTGCGTGCGTGTGTGTTTCAGTGTGTGTTTGTGTGTGTGTGTGTGTTTCAGTGTGTGTGTGTGCGTGCGTGTGTGTGTGTGTGTGTTTCAGTGCGCGTGTGTGTGTGTGTGTGTTTCAGTGTGTGTGTGTGTGTGTGTGTTTGTTTCAGTGTGTGTTTCTCTGTGTGTGTGCGTGCGTGTCTGTTTCAGTGCGTGTGTGTGTGTGTGTACCTGTCACAGAGACGATGTTCAGCAGCCTTCTCATGGTTTGTGGGCTGATGTCGCTGAACCAGTCCTCGGTCACCAGCAGCTTGCTGAGGTCGAAGGACATCTGCCGCGTCACCGAGCGCTGAACCTGCCGCCGCCGGTACGTGTCCTGACCACAGCCACACAGAACCAGTTACAACCAGTGACAACCAGTGACAACCAGCTAGGACTTTTAGAACCACGCACAACCTGTCAGAACCAGTTGCATCCAGTTAGGACTAGTAGAGCCAAGTACAACCAGTCAGAACCAGTTAGAGTGGGTTGGAACTAGTAAAAACTAATCGGAACAAGTCCAAACCGATTAGAGCCAGAACAATTTGGAACCAGATGGAACCAGTTATACATAAATGAGTCATGCCTCCCGTGAAGCTCTAAATAAACACATTAGCTGTGCGGCTTCAGGCTCTAAGGCCCCCAGGGAGGGAACAGAAGCAGAATAAACCGGTTCTCCGTGAGGAACAGTACGGGTTCTCTCACCCGGCGGTTCAGGGTGGTCTTGCTGCCGAACTTGGAGAGTTCCCCCAGACTGTGTTGAGACAACTTCCTGTCCAGCTCCTCGTGCCAGCCTACACACACACACGCACGCACACACACAAAAACATGAAAGTTACAGTTAATCTTAGTTGATTGTGGTATGTATCTACAGTATGTGTATACGTGAAGTGTGTTGGAGTGTAACGGTGTGTAACCGTCTGTGGCAGTGAGGTCGCTGGCAGCGTGTGTATGGGTAAGGTGTCTGCCTATACTGTGTGTGTCTGTTTGTGTGTCTGTGTGTGTACTGTGTGTCTGTACTGTGTGTGTGTGTGTGTGTTTGTAGTGTGTGTTTTTCTGTGCATGTGTATAGTGTGGGTACTGGGAATGTGTGTATAGTGTGTGTCCTGTGTATGTATGTGTGTGTGTGTGTGTGTGTTTTGTAGTGTGTGTCCTGTGTATGTGTGTGTACTATGTGTTTGTTTGTAGTGCGTGTGCCGTGTGTCTATACTGTGTGTATGTGTGTGTGCGTGTACTATGTGTGTATAGTGTGTGTCCTGTGTATGTGTGTGCGTGTGTTTGTAGTGAGTGTCCTGTGTATTTTTGTGTGTGTGTACTATGAGTTTGTGTGTGTGTGTGTGTGTGTGTGTATAGTGTGTGTGTCTGACCGTCAGCGGGGGCGGTGGGCTCCCGGAGCCCGGGGGCAGGGCAGAGCTTGCGGGCGGAGCTGAGGCCCCGGCTGTTGAGGAAGACGGGCAGGTGCACGATGTTCCTCATGTAGTCGTGGCCGTTTATGTTGGAGTCCCGCAGAACGCTGCTCAGGTTCTGGTTGATGGCCTTGATGATGATGTGGGGGTCGCTGGCGAAGATGGAGATGAAGGGCCCCTTGGAGAACAGGACCCTCACCTGGAGGGGGAGGGAAGGGGGGGAGGGAGAGATAGGGAGGCAAGAGAAGGAGGGAGGGAGGGAGGGAGGGAGGGAGAGGAGGGGGAGAGAGGGAGGGAGAGAGGGGGGGAGGGAGGGGGAGGGAGGGAGAGGGGGAGGGAGGGAGGGACAGTAGACAGATTGATAAAGATGGGGTTTCTCACACGGTTAAACACGCGATCGTCACGGCAACATTTTGCCAGCATCGTCATGGTAACAAGATGATGTCAAACAAGTGAATCACATCAAAGAGACCATAGAAAATGATTTGTTCCTCATGACATGGTGTGTGTGTGTACGATGTGCAGTTGCATAGTTGTGTGTATTTAAGTGTGTATGTGTTTTGAAGCGTGTGTGTGTTTGTGTTTTAAAGTGTGTGTGTGTGTGTGTTTTAAAGTGTGTGTGTGTGTGTGTTTGTGTGTGTGTGTTTTAAAATGTGTGTGTGTGTGTGTGTGTGTGTGTGTGTTTTAAAGTGTGTGTGTGTGCATGTGTGTGTATGGGTGTGTTTTAAAGTGTGGGTGTGTGTGTGTTAACGTGTGTGTGTGTGTGTGCATGTTTGTGTTTTAAAGTGTGTGTGTGTGTTTGTGTGTTTGTGCTTTAAAGTGGTGTGTGTGTGTGTTTGTTTGTGTGTGTGTGTATGTGTTTTAAAGTGTGTGTGTGTGCGTGTTTGTGTTTTAAAGTGTGTGTGTATGTGTGTGTGTGTGTGTTTGTGCTTTAAAGTGTGTGTGTGTGCGTGTGTGTGTGTGTGTGTGTGCGTGCGTGTTTTAAAGTGTGTGTGTGTGTGTGCGTGCGTGTTTTAAAGTGTTTGTGTTTTGAAAGTGTGTGTGTGTGTTTGTGTTTTGAAGTGTGTGTGTGTGTGTGTGTGTGTTTTAAAGTGTGTGTGTGTGTGTGCGTGTGTGCGTCCTCACCGTGTCCAACATCTGCAGCACCTTGTCTTGCTCGCAGGAGTCCAGGCCGTCGATGATGACGGCCAGGCGGGTCTGGTTCTGGGTGAAGCTGTCGATGCTCTTCGCCATGCGGGCCATCAGCTCCACCTCGCTCTTCAGCACCTGGGGGGGGGGGGGGGGGGGGAGGAGGAGGAGGAGGAGGAGGTGGAGGAGGAGGAGGAAGAGGTACACGTTTCGATAAATAAATCAAACCCCAGAGGGATTCGAACCATCAACCCTGGCAGGGTTAATGAATTCATGAAGCCCCCCCCCCCGATCTCCATCAGGTCCTCACCTTCATGAAGCCCTCGCTCTTGAGCTTGGCGAGGTTGTTGGCGGCGCTGTGCAGCCTCTTCCTCTGGGAGTGCAGCACCGAGTCGCTCACCTGCCACCAGGTGCGCACGTTGAGCAGCAGGGCCAGGCCCACCAGGCTGGCCACCGCCACCAGCACGGCGTTCACCGTCTGGTGGTCCGGCTGCAGCCGGAACACCGCCAGCAGCGCCAGCCCCGTGATCAGGCAGGCCAGCACCAGCAGGAAGAGCACGAAGGACGGCACGCAGCAGGTCCGCTTCCACCGCTGCTTACCTGGGGAGGAACCGGAGAGCCAGGGGGTCAGAGGAACCAGAGGAACCGGAGAACCAGGGGGTCAGAGGAACCAGAGTATCAGAGGAACCGGAGAACCGGAGAACCAGGGAGTCAGAGGAACCAGAGGAACCGGAGAACCAGGGGGTCAGAGGAACCAGAGTGTCAGAGGAACCGGAGAACCAGGGAGTCAGAGGATCCAGAGAACCAGAGAACCAGGGAGTCAGAGGAACCAGATTGTCAGAGGAACAATAGGAACCGGAGAACCAGGGAGTCAGAGGATCCAGAGGGTCAGAGGAACCAGAGAACCGGAGAACCAGGGAGTCAGAGGATCCAGAGGGTCAGAGGAACCAGAGGAACCAGATGGTCAGAGGAACCAGAGGAACCGGAGAACCAGGGGGTCAGAGGAACCAGAGTGTCAGAGGAACCGGAGAACTGGAGAACCAGGGAGTCAGAGGATCCAGAGGGTCAGAGGAACCAGAGAACCGGAGAACCAGGGAGTCAGAGGATCCAGAGGGTCAGAGGAACCAGACGGTCAGAGGAACCAGAGGAACCAGAGTGTCAGAGGGTCAGAGGTACCAGAGGAACTTGACCTTGAACTGGAGAACCAGCGGGCCAGAGGAACCAGAGGGCCTGGAGACCTGGATCCCTGGAGACCAGGAGTCCTCAAGACCTGGAGGCCAGGAGACCAGCAGGAGACCTGGAGACCTGGTCCTGTTCCTCCCTCTCTCCCTCTCCCTCCCCCTCTGCCTCCCCTCCCTCCCCCCAGACGTTCCTCTGTGTAGTCGTAGTAGTGTTATGGTGCTGGTGGTAGAGAGAGGAGGACAGACAGAGAGAGAGAGGAGGACAGACAGACAGACAGAGAGGAGGACAGACAGACAGACAGACAGACAGACAGAGAGAGAGGAGGACAGACAGACAGAGAGAGAGGAGGACAGACAGACAGAGAGAGAGGAGGACAGACAGAGAGAGAGAGAGAGAGAGGAGGACAGACAGACAGACAGACAGACAGAGAGAGAGGAGGACAGACAGACAGAGAGAGGAGGACAGACAGACAGACAGAGAGAGAGAGGAGGACAGACAGACAGGCAGACAGACAGAGAGAGAGGAGGACAGACAGACAGAGAGAGGAGGACAGACAGAGAGAGAGGAAGACAGAGAGAGAGGAGGACAGACAGAGAGAGAGGAAGACAGAGAGAGAGGAGGACAGACAGACAGACAGAGAGAGAGAGAGGAGGACAGACGGGAGGACAGACGGACCTTTCCCCTGGGTGTCCTCCGTCTTGAAGACCCTGAAGAGCCGGGCGGCCAGGAAGCCGAACTCGGCCTCGCAGGCGTCGGACAGCGTGGCGATCATCTCCGCCATAGAGGTCTCCCCGCCCACGCTGGACAGACGGTTGTAGTCGGTGAACAGGAACCTGAGGACAGACGGACCGGTTAGAGGAGGCCCCCCAGCCCGCATGACCCCCCATGGAGCGTGAGGCGGAGGTCACCTGACAGGAAGTGCCCGGGTGCTCTGCTCCGGCAGGTCCGGAGGCGTGACGAACATCAGCTTCAGCAGCAGCTCCAGGTAACCAAGGTGACGGGCCAGACGGGTGCTCAGCACCCAGGCCCACGTCCAGTTCTCCCCCTCCCGCCGCCCGCCGAAGTACACCACCACTGGAACCATTAGGAACATTAGAACCACGACTGGATCATTAGAACCATTAGAACCACCACTGGATCATTAGAACCACCACTGGAACCATTAGAACCACCACTGGAACCATTAGAACCATTACACCACCACTGGAACCATTAGAACCACCACTGGAACCATTAGAACCATAAGAACCACCACTGGAACCATTAGAACCACCATTAGAACCATTCGAACCATTACACCACCACTGGAATCATTAGAACCATTAGAACCATCAGAACCATCTCTGGAACCATTAGAACCACCACTGGAACAATTAGAACCATAAGAACCACCACTGGAACCATAAGAACTACCACTGGAACCATTAGCACCATTAGAACCACCACTGGAACCATTATAACCACCACTGGAACCATTAGAACCATTAGAACCACCACTGGAACAATTATAACCACCACTGGAACCATTAGAACCATTAGAACCACCACTGGAACAATTAGAACCATTAGAACCACCACTGGAACAATTAGAACCATTACACCACCACTGGAACCATTAGAACCATTACACCACCACTGGAACCATTGAAACCACTACTGGAACCATTAGAACCATTGGAACCACCACTAGAACATAGAACATATCACCATTAGAACATAGAACCACCACTTGAACATAGAAACATTAGAATGGTAATGTTCTCTGCACCAGGACCTTTACTTTGTGATCTCTGTAACTCTGAGGGGGGGGGGGGGTTCCTCACCGAAGAAGAGGTAGAGCAGGGCCAGCAGGCTGAGGGACACAGCCATGGCCAGCTTGGGGTCCACGGTGAAGCCCAGCACCAGGGCGACCGAGGCGCACAGCAGGAGAGAGAGGAACACCACCAGCCACGAGAACTGGAACAGGGGCTCCACCTGCTGGCCAGCAAAGGTCTTCATCTCGTCTGAGGGGGAGAGAGGGGGGAGAGAGGGGGGAGTGAAGATGTAAGTATTTTCCGGACAACAGCATTCAGGTATTTGGCCAGCCTGGGGTCTTTAGCATCGCTACTGCACGGCTAGCCTAGCCTGGGGTCTTTATAAGGGCTCCTATAGATGTGTAGCTCGCTAGTTAGCCCGGGTTGGTCTCGAAAGGGCTCCTATAGGTGTGTAGCTCGCTAGTTAGCCTAGCCTGGGGTCTTCATAAGAGCTCCTATAGTTGTGTAGCTCACTAGTTAGCCTAGCCTGGGGTCTTCATAAGAGCTCCTATAGGTGTGTAGCTCGCTAGTTAGCCTAGCCTGGGGTCTTCATCAGGGCTACTATGTGTGTAGCTCATTGGTTAGCCTAGCCTGGGGTCTTCATAAGAGCTCCTATAGGTGTGTAGCTCGCTAGTTAGCCTAGCCTGGGGTCTTCATCAGGGCTACTATGTGTGTAGCTCATTGGTTAGCCTAGCCTGGGGTCTTCATAAGAGCTCCTATAGGTGTGTAGCTCACTAGTTAGCCTAGCCTGGGGTCTTCATAAGAGCTCCTATAGGTGTGTAGATCGCTAGTTAGCCTAGCCTGGGGTCTTCATAAGAGCTCCTATAGGTGTGTAGCTCGCTAGTTAGCCTAGCCTGGGGTCTTCATAAGAGCTCCTATAGGTGTGTAGCTCGCTAGTTAGCCTAGCCTGGGGTCTTCATAAGAGCTCCTATAGGTGTGTAGCTCGCTAGTTAGCCTAGCCTGGGGTCTTCATCAGGGCTACTATGTGTGTAGCTCATTGGTTAGCCTAGCCTGGGGTCTTCATAAGAGCTCCTATAGGTGTGTAGCTCGCTAGTTAGCCTAGCCTGGGGTCTTCATAAGGGCTCCTGGGTGTGCAGCTAGCCCGTTAGCCTGGCGCTCACCCTCAAGCTTCTTGAGCAGGAAGGACTTGCCACTGCCCCACTGGGCGTACAGCCCAACGCAGATGGGCGGCTGCATGGTGGGCTCGCTCAGGATGTCCGCCAGCGCACTGCTGTACAGGTCGTAGCCTAGCATGTCCCCGTCGCACTCGGAGGGGGACAGGTGGCCTGCAGAGAGAGAGACGAACACATACACACACACAGACATACACACACATACAGAGACAGGCGCACACATACAGAGACATACACAAACAGACACACATACAGACACACAGACACAGCACATACAGTCACACACACACAGACACATACAGACACACACACACAGACACATACAGACACACACACACACACACACAGACATACACACACACACACAGACACATACGCACACATACACATACAGACACACACATATGCACACATACATATACACATTGAGACATGTCATTGTTATTTCATAATCAGGCTGACTAATGAATAAAGGATGACTAATAGACACATCAATGCCTTTTGAATCTATCATCAGGCTGACTAATAGATACCCATGATATCAGGGTGACTAATAGATCATGGCATACTGATTAATTGGTTTATATTACATTGATATATTTCTGTCATCAGGCTGACTAATAGATTCATGATGACTAACAGACACATCATCACCATCTGAGTCATCAGGCTGACTAATGGATCAAGGATGATAGGTTCAGAGGCAGCAGGCTGACTAATGGATCCAGGCTGACTTATGGATTCAGGCTGACTAATAGATTCATGATGACTATAGACACATCATCACCATCTGAGTCATCAGGCTGACTAATGAGGATCAGGATGATAGCTTCAGATGGGGCAGGCTGACTAATGGATTCAGGAGGATAGCTTCAGATGGGGCAGGCTGACTAATGGATGGAGACTCACGCGCTCCAAAGATCTGCGTGAGGATGCTCTTCTGGTGGCTGCAGTCGATGTTGTACGGCGTCTCTCCCGCCTTGTTGGGCCGGTACAGCAGGCGGCCATCTTTAGGGTTCCTCAGCAGCAGCTCGGCCAGCCGCCGGCTCCGCCCCCGGATGGCGATGTGAAGGGGCGTGTCTCCTTTCTGAAACACAGGAAACAGGGAGCTGGAGAAATCCTTCACAGTAAAAGCCCCTCGTTTGGAAAATAAAACAAAATAAAAATGTTGATGTAGAAATACAATTGAAATATTCTAGATAGGTTGGTGGTTACTGGTGAATAGGTTAACTGGTGAACTGGTGAACTGGTTTACTGGTAATTGTTGTTAACTGGAGGCTTACTTTGTCCACCGCTGAAACCTTGGCTCCTTTATCCAGCAGCAGCTCAACAATGTCGATGTTCCTCATCTTAGTGGCTTTGATCAGAGGAGTCTCTCCATCCTGGAAAGAGAGAGAGAGAGAGAGGGTTACAGAGTCTCTCTATCGGAGAGAGAGAGAGAGTTACAGTGTCTATATCCTAGAGAGAGAGAGTGAGCATTACTGTGTACATCCTAGAGCGAGTCATGCAGACAGACAGACAGAGAGACAGACGGGCAGACAGACAGACAGGCAGACAGCAACCAGACAGACAGACAGACGGGCAGACAGACAGGCAGACAGGTAGACAGACAGACAGACAGACAGGCAGACAGGCAGACAGACAGACAGACAGGCAGACAGCCAGACAGGCAGACAGACGGTACCTTGGTGCAGTTCTCGGTGTCGGGGTTGCACTGCAGGATGTCTCGGACCATGGTGGCGTTCCCCTTCTCCACCGCCCAGTACAGCGCCGTCTTGTTCTCCTGAGGAACCACACAGCCAATCACAGAGCAGCACGGCCCAGCGCGGCCAATCACAGACCAGCACGTCCCAGCGAGGCCAATCATTGACCAGCACGGCCAACTGCGGCCAATCACAGTCTTCTGATGCTAAGGGTGTTTTGGGGGGACCTTGGTTTATGGGGTCGTGATGGGGTCATGGGGGTCGTGATGGGGTCATGGGGTCATGGGGGTCCTGATGGGGTCATGGGGGTCCTCACCTGTCCTCTGATGTCGATGTCTGCGTACTTCTGCAGCAGAGCTTTGACAATCTCCACGTGTCCGCCCCGCACGGCTCCGATCAGAACTGTGTCCCCGCTCTGGAGAACCACACAACAACAGAACCACACACACACAGAACCACACACAGAACCACACACACACAGAACCACACACACACAGAACCACACACACACAGAACCACACACACACACACAGAACCACACACACAGAACCACACACACACAGAACCACACACAGAAACACACACACACACACACAGAACCACACACACACACACACACAGAACCACACACACACATACTCATTAGAGTTTGTTACAGTCAGTCAGATCCACCCTCACCGAACCACACCCTCACCGAATCACACATGGTACGTAGCTTCACTGTGTGGTTATTATTGGATGTAACGGTTAGCGTTATGCTCGTTGGGTAAGTTATGCTAGTTCTAATTATTGGGCCTGTTAGCATTGTGCTAGCTGGTTGAGTTGTACTACATGGGTGAGTTTAGCTTGTTGGTAATGGTTAGCATTATGCTAGTTGGTTTGCGCTGTGATACTTTTAAGTCTCTCTAGTTGCTTGAGTTATGCTAATCTGTTAACTTGATGCTAGTTGTTTCAGTGCGTGGTCTGACCCGGTCGGGGATGTTGACGTAGGTGCCGGCGTCCAGCAGGTCCTGGACGATCTCGGTGTGGCCCTCCTTGGCGGCGATCATCAGCGCGGTGTTGCCGTCCTTGTCCGTCATGTTGACGTTGGGGTTCCTCTTCAGCAGCTCCTTCACCACCTCCGAGAAGCCCCCCTTCACCCCCACGATCAGGGCCGTCATCGAGTTCTGGAGCCCAGGGACCGGAACACAGGTTAGTGACCAGCTACTGGTTAACCCCTCAGCATATACACTAGCTGTTAGTGACCTGGCTACTGGTTAACCCCTCAGTTCATACACTAGGATGCTGTTATTGACCTGGCTACTGGTTAACCCCTCAGTTCATACACTAGGATGCTGTTATTGACCTGGCTACTGGTTAACCCCTCAGTTCAGACACTAGGATGCTGTTATTGACCTGGCTACTGGTTAACCCCTCAGTTCATACACTAGGATGCTGTTATTGACCAGGCTACTGGTTAACCAATTAGTTCATAGACTAGGACGCTGATCCCAGATCAGTTCATCTATCCTCCTGGGGGTGAGGCTGTGGAGGCGAGTGTAGCATCAGTAGAGGAGCTAACAATCTAGCTTAGCTTCGGTTAGCTTAGCGTCTGTAACACTGTAGCTTAGCTTCAGTTACCTTAGCGTCTGTAATACTGAAGCCTAGCTTTATCATTAGATGAGCTAACACTGTAGCTTAGCTTCAGTTAGCTTAGTGTCGGTATCACTGTGTAAATATTTGTGTAGTGAGTATATATAGGAACATACCGCCCCCTCCTGGTCGACATCCGCTCCGTTCTCCAGCAGGTGCATCACACTCTCGAAGTGACCCTTCCTGGAGGCCCAGATCAGAGGGGTGGTGCCGTACTGCAACACACACACACACACACACACACACACACACACACACACAGGTGTTAGCTTATGTTAGCTGACCATGACCTGAACCAGCTAAAGTATTCCAATTGTAACTGATATTGGCTAAATATAATTGATGTGGACGGAGGCGATGCTAACAGAAGCTAATCGATGAAATCCAACACTTACTGATGTTAGGTGAATGGAAAGTAATGCCATGGGAACACTTATGCTACCGGATGGAAGCTGATGCTAACTGATGCTAGCGGATGGAAGCTAATGCTCACTGATGCTAGGTGATGGAGGTTTGATGCTAACTGATGCTAGCGGATGGAAGCTAATGCTAACTGATGCTAGGTGATGGAGGTTTGATGCTAACTGATGCTAGCGGATGGAAGCTGATGCTAACTGATGCTAGTGGATGAAAGCCGGTGATGCTAACCGGTGCTAGCTCACCTTGTCGGAGCAGTTGACCTTGGCTCCGTTGTCGAGGAGCAGCTTGACGATGTCGGCGTGGCCCCGCCCCGCCGCCCAGATGATAGGATACACACTGTACTGCTGCAGACAGACAGGTGGACAGACAGGGGGGGTAAAGAGACGGGGGGACAGACGGGGGGACAGACAGGGGAGGAGAGAGACAGACAGGAAGAAACAGAGGTGGAGATACAGGGGGGTAGAGAGACGGATGGAGAGAGACAGTCAGGGGGACAGACAGGTGGACAGACAGAGGGGTGGAGAGACACAGACAGGTGGACAGACAGGGGGACAGACAGGTGGACAGACAGGGGGACAGACAGGGGGACAGACAGGTGGACAGACAGGGGGACAGACAGGGGGATAAAGAGACGGGGACAGACGGGGGGACAGACAGGGGGGTGAAGAGACGGGGGGACAGACAGGGGAGGAGAGAGACAGACAGGAAGAAACAGAGGTGGAGATACAGAGGGGTAGAGAGACGGATGGAGAGAGACAGTCAGGGGGACAGACAGGTGGACAGACAGAGGGGTGGAGAGACACAGACAGGTGGACAGACAGGGGGACAGACAGGTGGACAGACAGGGGGACAGACAGGTGGATAGACAGAGGGGTGGGGAGAGACAGACAGGTGGACAGACAGGTGGACAGACGGAGGGGTAGAGAGACGGGTGGAGAGAGACAGACAGGTGGCAGTTGTATGTGAGCTTAATAATATCTTGGTTAAGTGGTCAGCTTTGTGTGTGTGTGTGTGTGTGTGTGTGTGTGTGTGTGTGTGTGTGTGTGTGTGTGTGTGTTACCTGTCCTGTTGTGTTGGGGTTGGCTCCATTCTCCAGTAGAAGCTCACAGACCTCCACGCGACCTTTATAGGCAGCCCACATAAGGGCTGTCCAGCCACCCTGTTCAATACGGAACATTATAGATCAATATCTGATCAATACACAACATTATAGATCATTATCTGATCATTACACAACATTATAGATCAATATCTGATCAATACATAACATTATCGATCAATATCTGGTCAATACATAACATTATAGATCAATATTTGATCAATACAGAACATCTTAGATCAACATCTGATCAATACACAACATTATAGATCAATATCTGATCAATAACAATATAGATCAATATCTGATCAATACATAAAGTTATATATCATTATCTGTTCAATACATAGCATTCTAGATCAATATCTGATCAATAACATTCTAGATCAATATCCGATCAATGGTCACCGACCATTGATCAATGATCTGGTCACCGACCCGCGGTGAATGGATGGATCAATAAACCAGTCTCTGTCTTCTTTTTGCCTGGTCGAGGTCTCACATCCATCCTGACAGCCTCCCGGTTGCTAGGTAACCAGAGGCTCTGTGACCGCAGAGGTTTGGAACCTTGGTCGGTGGTTGCCGCGGTGACCGTACCGACGCACCAACGCTCAGAATACTAACGACCCTGGTGTCCGCGGTGATCACAGAACTCCCCTCTGACATGCACTGGTCTGACGGGGTTCCCACACTAAATACTGGTCACGATGGAACGGGCTGGACTAGTCTGCTCGCTTCGTATCGGACTCAAGACTATTGGTGTTGGTACCATGTGGTTAGCAAAAAGTTAGCATGTTGATAGCATGTTCTCTACCATGTCTCTGTGCTCCAGGCAGATGTGCTGTTAGCATATCATCTACCATGTCTCTGTGCTCCAGGTAGATGTGTTGTTAGCGTGTTGTTAGCGTATTGTTAGCATGTAGTTAGCATGTGGTTAGCATGTTCTCTACCATGTCTCTGTGCTCCAGGTATATATGCTGTTAGCACGTTGTTAGCGTGTTGTTAGCATGTTGTTAGCATTTCGTTAGCATGTTGTGTACCATGTCTCTGTGCTCCAGGAAGATGTGTTGTTAGCATGTTGTTAGCATGTCGTTAGCATGTTGTGTACCATGTCTCTGTGCTCCAGGAAGATGTGTTGTTAGCATGTTGTTAGCATGTCGTTAGCATGTTGTGTACCATGTCTCTGTGCTCCAGGTAGGCGCTGTTCTCCAGCAGCTCCTTGACCACCTCCAGGTGCCCCTCCTTGGCACCTGAGATCAAAGCGGACCAGCAGTCCTGGGGGAGGGGAGAGAGAGAGAGAGGGAGGGAGGCTGTTACCATGGCAACACATGGATACCTTGTTGCCATGGGAACAACCTCCCTGGAACAGTCCCGTTCGTATGTTAGAGGCTGTGTCCCAGGTGGATAGAGATACATATATATAGAGAGAGAGAGAGAGAGAGAGAGAGAGAGAGAGAGAGAGAGAGAGAGAGAGAGGGGATGGGGAGAGAGGGGGATGGAGAGAGAGAGAGAGAGAGGGGGATGGGGGGATGGAGAGAGAGGGGGATGGAGAGAGAGGGGGATGGAGAGAGAGAAAGAGAGGGGAGGGATGGAGAGAGAAATGGATGTAGAGTGGATAGAAAGAGATTAATAGATAGTGATTAGAGATAGAGCTAGATACAGTAGAACGAAGACACAGCCGAGTGATAAAAGAAGGATTGTAGATGAGATAAGATGGAAACAGAGACAGAGCGACAGAGAGATGCAGCAGATTATTAGCAGGTTATTGATTGAGGATTGATTGATTGATTACCACGTCGTCCAGATTGACGTTGGCTCCCCTCCTGATCAGCTCCTGAACGATCTCCAGGCTGCCTTGCTCAGAGGCCAACATCAGGGGAGTCTGACCATTCTGTTACCACACACAAATACGCACACACACAAACACACCTCATTAATAACAAACCAATAGATCAATCCATGATTCCAATGATCATTGATCCATGACTGTAAGTGTATAACTGGATCTGTTACTGTAGATCTATAACTGTAGAATGTGTCTACAGTGAGTGTGTTTCAGGCGGAGGTGTGGCGGTTGTTCTGGATGAAGATGGGCTGATGAGGAGGAAGAGGAGGAGGATGGAGATTCAATTGAGGTTGATGATAAGCTAATGAAGATAATGATGATGAGGGTGATGACACGAAGAGGAAAACGAGCGGGATGATGAAGCTCATGATGTAGCTGAGGGTGATGACGAATGACGGGGACAATGATGGGGACAATGATGGTGGTGATGAATGAGATGACGATGAAGATGACGCTGAAGGTGAGGAGGAGGAGGGCGGGGCTCACGTCGCTGCGGCCGTCCACCTCCTTGAAGCGGTCCAGGTGGGACTTCAGGGCCCCCAGGTTCTCCTCCTCCACGTAGCTGAACAGGTTCTGGATGGCCAGCGTGGTCATCTTGATGGAGGTGGTGGTGTCCATGGTTACGGCTCTGCGGGGGAGGGAGGAAGGTCAGGAGGAGGCTGGGCGGATCGGGTCCGAGCGGTACCCCAGTGAAACGCAAAAGTACAGGAACTGGAGAACTCTTGGGTTGTCTGGGTTCTACTGGTCGTTTCTGGGTTCTACTGATCATGTCTGGGTTCTACTGATCGTGTCTGGGTTCTACTGACCGGGCCTGGGTTCTACTGGTCATGTCTGGGTTCTACTGATCGTGTCTGGGTTCTACTGGTCGTGTCTTGGTTCTACTGGTCGTGTCTGGGTTCTACTGATTGTGTCTGGGTTCTACTCATCGTGTCTGAGGCTCAAGGTCGACCAATAAGGTTTTTCAAGGCCGATTTCGATATCTTTTCGTCACAACAGAAATTGAAACCGATATTTTAGGTTGACATTAATTTGCAGTCACTATATATTTTCATACATTTCAAACTACTACAAACTTTTTACTTTTCCAATGTAGAGTGTGACGCTAATGCACACAAGCTAGCAGGCTGGCTGTAGCGGATGGAGCTAGCTGGCAGACTGTCTGTAGAGTTAAGAGGGCTAGCTGGAGCGATGAGAGAGATAATTGCCAGGCTATTTGCAGAGCGCTATCTTCCGGGCTATCTTTAGAGATAAGAGGGCTATCTGCTAGGTAATTGGTAAAGCGCTGAGAGCTAGCTGCTACAAGAAAGTCTAGCAGCTCGCTCTCTCCTATCTACCTCTGCAGAGGCGTTTGTTGCGATACTGAACAGCAACGTGTTTGAAGATAGCATTGCTAGCTATATTAGCGCCTCAGCCAGGGCGGGCTGACATTTCTTAGATGTCAGGAATTCTGTCACCAACACAGTCTTCAAACCAGGACCTGCCTGTCTGCATTTCTGTTTATCTGTCAGCAGTAACATCAGTTTCCTGGGATTACTTGCAGACAGCCAGACATATTGCTATTTATGTATGTTTTCTCTCTCTCTCTCTCTCTCTCTCTCTCTCTCTCTCTCTCTCTCTCTCTCTCTCTCTCTCTCTCTCTCTCTCTCTCTCTCTCTCTCTCTATCCCCCCCCCTTCCTTCCTTCCTTCCTTGGAAGGTAGGAATGAATCTAATATTCGTTCCCCATACGTGTTTAATAACCTTCTCGGTAACTCTTGCTGCGTTTCCCATAACGGTCTAGTGGTGGCGCTGTTTTGTCCTTTATCCCAGACGTGTAATATAATGGGACTGTTATGAGTACGTTAACGCCCACAGACCCCCCGGGTCCTGTTTATCGACCGGAACACCCCCATTCGGAGGAATGCATTGAAATCACAGACCTCAGCCGGTTTGAGTCCTGCAGGATAACGAGGTCAGACCGTCTGAAGGGCCGCCGTCCAATGAAGCCCGTTTATAAACATGGGCTCCATACAAATTTCGATGAGCACGTTTTCTAAAAACGTGATAGAAAACAGGAGCTGAGGCTATTTTACGAGGCGTATAAAATAATGTTTAATACCATCTGATTGAGATCCGGTGCAATAATATTCAACACAATCACATTTTAAACGGAAGGATTTTCACATTCCGTTACATTTGGCCTATTCTGCATCACACCTTTATATCAGTATATAATTATGTCATTATATCAAACACAAGACACGGCGATACAAGGTCATGTTAGACATTGTTATTGTGCACGGACGGAGACACACACACACACACACACACACACACACACACACACACACACACCCTTCCCTTCATGAATAATCTCCTGCATCCCACCGTTAAACGTTAACTCGCTACCGCAATAACGACGTCCTAACGCCCCTAACGCATTTAGCCGCATTTATTATAGCAGGCATATAATAAGCAGCTTGCAAAAAACACACGCACACACTACTGCTCCTCTACCACAAATAACGATACGCTCCAATCTGACAACTGTCAATCAAAGCACGCATCGATCACGAGGAGTCAGAACCGTTTCAGTATTCACCGTTAAACCCCGCCGGTGAGAGATGAGGGGTCGGTCCGGTCCAGGCGGCTCGGGTCCCGGTGGGAGATGTGTCTTCTGCGGGTCTCCTCTAGATGAAAGGCAGCAGTCTATTCCCCATCCCACACTACAGCCATTTTGTGGAGCAGAAAAACAGTGGAGCTGAAGAGACGCTGCGCGTCAATCACGGACAAGCCCCGCCCCCTGCCGTGACGCGCACAGCAACAGAGGAGGATGGGGGGGTGATGAAGAACGAGGGGATGAAGGAATGAAACCAAGTAATTTATACAGAAGACAGCAAATGCCGCAGCCTTGCCGTCTAGTCCAGTGAAAGCTGGAACATTCTAGTCAACGGTAATGAGCTTCATTGTGTAGAACTGAACCAATAGCCGGGCCTGTTTCTATTGTACACAGTAAATAGAGTCGGTGCAGGACACGGAATGGCCTCGCTGATGGGGTTGGCGATGTCGTGTTGATAATGACCACACACCTTCACCATGAGGTCCACAGCAGGAACCACGAACACCTGCTGGGCCCACAGCTCAGATCCCAGAAGTTCCTCACGGTTGTAGAAACGATGCCCTCGGTGTCAGGGTTCAAAGAGCACAAGGAGTATTTCTGTTATCCGCCGTGTGATATTATCCGTTACATATCCACCATAAATCTGCTGGTTTACAAGCCTGTTTTGACCGCTTGCGGTGAACTTTATCCTGTAAACTACTGGGCTGTATTTGAAAACTTATATAGACCTCCAGCTAGAAATGCGAAGTTACTATAGGGGCATTGTGTGCGGGTGTGGGTGTGTTTGGACACTGCATAAATACAAAGATATTTTTTTCTGATTCATTTGTTTGGCATTCACATAACTAGGGACTAAATATTGATTTGAGGTTGCCATGGCCACCCGTGTGCACCCTTTAATATCTTTATTTTCCCTAACCGTAATATCCTGTGTCTACCAACAGGTGGAAGTGTAACCCAACCTTCCTCAGGGCTGTTCTCGGTGCAGCTGAAGGTCACAGCGGCTCTGCTGCCCCCTAGCGGTCAGACAGCGGCTCTGCTGCCCCCTAGCGGTCAGACAGCGGCTCTGTTGCCCCCTAGCGGTCAGACAGCGGCTCTGCTGCCCCCTAGCGGTCAGACAGCGGCTCTGCTGCTCCCTAGCGGTCAGACAGGAGAGGGACATCCAGAGCCGGAGGGAGAGCTCCAATACCTGCTGGTTGTTGTACTGTTTCTCCCTCGGGTCGATGAGAGAAGGAAGTTATTCTCCCACTCGCTCCACAACTCACCTCCTTCCTCTATGGGGGAGGGCTGTGAGAGGGGGGGGGGTTCATTGATCCTCTGGGTGTGATGGGTGATGCTGCAGTACTCAGCGGACCCTCCAGCGAGGAGATCAATATTAATATACCTATCATCTCATCTATCAGACATCCAGTACATGGTCCTGGCAATTAAAAATAGTACTTAGCATCGTGTAGCGACTTATCCTAGCGCTCTTTGTTGTATACAGGAATGGGTTAATCGTGCGTCTGCTAAATGCCCTAAATTCAAATGTACTGTAAATATAAATGAAAGAAGGCGACAGAGGCGGGCAAGGGTTCATAACTTTAATCAATTCAGCTAGCTACAAAAAGTCCACCACAGCACAGGGAAGGAACACAGAGGAGTTTACATGCGTTGAGGACGGCCGGGCGCAGCCGGCCAGTCGTTGGGTTCTAACTACAGCGGCCAGTCGGTGCATAGCTCTAAAGTACACAAACAGCAGAACCCTTAATCATGTTTTGTTCCAGAGTATAATAGGTATCGCTGTTATTTACTCGTATTACTCATATTTTTATTACTGATAACAAAGCACACATGAGGAGTCAGCTAACAGGTACTGTCTTCTTATAAAAGTAAGGTCTCCCAGAAATATGCGTCTTCGCTTTACACTGCAAACGTTTTGTTTTTTCCGTTCTTTCCCATTCCGGTTCCGCGTCCTAACCCTACGTCGGAGAACCGGACGTGCGCTCTTAGAAAACCCCTCGCTCTCCTCCTCCTCCTCCTCCTGCTCCTCCTCCTCCTCAACAAGATGGCCGGCTGGCTACGCGGTGCCGCGGTGGTAGCCCGCGGGTTATGGAGGGAGACGATAATACTGAACATGCCTTTCCTCCACACTGCCATGTTAGCGAGCTCTTTTTACACACACCTTTTCCCCACAGGTTTTATTGATAAGACTTTAATAATCTACCGTTGGGCATGCAGAACACACAGGCCACGTTACTTGGAATGCAATGTCTAACACAGATACGGAGGCTAGCTAACATGAGCGAGGACGGGGCCTTCTGATTGGTCGAGGGCTACTTAGGCCCTGCCCCCACATCGACTGACTCGCCCCCGCTGAACGAGAAGCGAGACCCCCCCCCCTCTCTCCCATGCCGACTGTAACTAAGGAGGATGAAAGCAGCTAAATGGAAACAGCGTTACGAAGACCGTACAGAAAAGAACCCAAGCAAACCGTTCAATCATTCAGGTACAGCTCATCCAGAACAGTGTGCTATATATGATATATATATGGATATAGTATAATATATGGTATATATATGTATATATATCTATATATATATATGTTTCAGTAGAGAGAATTAAAAACCATCGAGTCAACACTATATACAACCTTTGGAAAGAAGGAAATACCGAGCATAAGAAATCTTGTTACCAGGACAACCATCTTGAAAAAAGCCAGACAGACGACACAGAACAACGTTAACAGGGGTCAAGTTAGGGTCAGGGGTTAAGTTAGGGTCAGGGGTTAGGCTCGCGTTGGGGTTGGGTTAGCGTCAGGGTTAGGGTTAGGGTCAGGGGTCGGGGTTGGGGCAGGGGAGGGTCGATATGTGCATGTGTGCAAACCAGGAGGTCAATACCATGATGAAAGCATGTCTGAGCGTGTTTACGAGGGGGGGCGGCGCGGACGCAGACCCCCAACGCCACGCCAGGGTGCATGCTGGGAGTCTAGCCACTGCCCAGCATCTTTGTGGCGCGTTGGTTGGCCTCGTCGATCCTGGTCTTGTTGGAGTCGGCCTGCAGGGGGCGACAGAGGGCAGAGGGTCGGACATTTCTACGGTCGGCAGGGTATTATGGGATGTGTGTGTGTTCTGGTGTATTATGGGATGTGTGTGTGATCCAGTGTATGAGGGGATGTGATACAGTGTATTATGGGATGTGTGATCCAGTGTATTATGGGATGTGATCCAGTGTATTATGGGATGCGTTTGTGATCCAGTATATTATGGGATGTGGTCCAATGTATTATGGGATGTGTGTGTGTGTGTGATCCACTGTATTATGGGATGTGATCCAGAGTATTACGAGATGTGTGTGTGATTCAGTGTATTATGGGAGTTGTGTGGTCTAATGTATTATGGGATGTGGCCCAGTGTATTATGGGATGTGTGATCCAGTGTATTATGGGATGTGTTCCAGTGTACAATGGGATGTGCTCCAGTATATAATGGGATGTGATCCAGTACATTATGGGATATGATCCAGTGTATTATGGGATGTGATTCAGTGTATTATGGGATGTGACCTGGTGCATTATAGGATGTGATCCAGTGTATTATGGGATGTGGTCCAGTGTGTGATGGGATGTGACCTGGTGCATTATGGGATGTGGTCCAGTGTATTTTGGGATGTCATCCAGTGTACTATGGGATGTGACCCCCCTGTATTAGGGGATGTGACCCCCTGTATAATGGGATGTGATCCTGTGTATTATGGGGTGTGACCCGTACCTTGTCCATGATGCGGTCTATCTGGCGGTTCTGCGTGTCGATCTCGTTGCCCATGTCCAGCGCCATGTGACGCAGGTTCCCGATGATCCCGCCCACCTGCTCCAGGTTCTCGTCCATCTCGTTCTCCCGGGCGTCCTCTGTTACCCTGCACACACACACACACACACACACACACAGACACACACACAATCACACACACACACACAGACACACACACAATCACACACAGACACGCACACAGACACACACACACATGCACACACACGCACACAAAGAGAAACTGTTTTTTTCGAATTGAACTTGCCTCCACTTTCCTTTTAGGCCTCTTGTTTACCCTTATCCCTTACCCTTCCTCTCTCTCTCTTCAATTCAATTCAAAAGAGCTTTATTGGCATGGAAAATAAACATTACATTGTCAAAGCCATGAATACCCCTCTCTCTCTCTCTTGCTCTCTCGCTCTCTCTCTCTCTCTCTCTCTCTCTTGCTCTCTCTCTCTCTCTCTCTCTCTTGCTCTCTCGCTCTCTCTCTCTCTCTCTCTCTCTCTCTCTCTCTCTCTCTCGCTCTCTCTCTCTCTCTCTCTCTCTCTCGCTCTCTCTCTCTCTCTCTCTCGCTCTCTCTCTCTCTCTCTCTCGCTCTCTCTCTCTCTCTCTCTCTCTCTCGCTCTCTCGCTCTCTCTCTCTCTCTCTCTCCCAGTGCTTCTCTCTCGCCCCAGGTGCGGTCCTACCTGCGGATGAATCCTCCGCTGATGGCCATCTGCTCGCGCTCGTCCACCACGCGGGCCGGCTGGCTGGCCACCACGCCGTCCTGGTTGTTCCCCCACGCTTTGCTGCCGCCGCTCTTCATCCTGACCGCGAGGAGGAGGAGGAGGAGGAGGAGGAGGAGGTGTGAGTGGACAGTGTTGTGTTGTGCGCTGCTCAACATAACACTGTTCTGATTGTCATGCATTCAGCGCATCGCTTTGGACCCGCAGGGTTCAGGTCTACGGCAAGCAAAGCGGAGCAGGCACGAGCTGTTAGCCAGGGAGCTAGCTAGCTGTTACGGCTACTAGCACGGGCATCCAGCTAGCTAGGTGCTCTGGCTACTAGCACAGGCTGTATTCAGCTAGATAGCTGGATGCTATAGCTACTAGCACAGGCTGTTAGCTAGATGCTATAGCTACTAGCATGGGCTACTAGCTAGCTAGGGGCTATGGCTAATAGCATAGGCTCCGAGCTAGCTAGCTAGGTGCTATGGCTAGTAGCATGTTATATCTCCTGGGTATATAACATTGGTTCGGTATGCTAAGGCTCAGATCAGGTTAGAGGTTAACATGCATTCTGAGAGTCTTAAGACCCCAACTTCCCCGCATCCATCCCAAGGTTCCCATGGTAACAGAGAACAGCGTGTGACATGATGGGACACAAACACACACACACTGACGGGACGCTGACAGCCGCAGACGACACGGAAGGCCACCAGAAAAAAAACTGCAAAATAAACGACTGAAAAGTATTTTTTTTAAAAAACGACGGACAAAGAAAGAAAATTGGAAGTCGGACAAACTGCAGGAAGTAGAACTCTGGTCCTCCCAACGCCCTGTCTGGCTGCTCTGACTGTCTGACTGTCTGTCTGTCTGCTCTGACTCTCTGTCTGTCTGTGTTCATACATAGTGACTATAGTTACCATCTATAATTTCATAAATATTCATCATAGTATTGGGAATGTGATCGGTCATTGATTCCACCTCAGTGAGGCATCCATCTTGTGTCACACACGTCTGTTAGGATATCTGTATTTTACAGTTCAACCAGAAGTAGCTTAACTGGTCTGGCTTTCATGGTGAAGCTTGTCTTAATTTTATCTTAATTATCTTTAACGGCCTTGACTACGTCTTCCCCTCGTTTACGCTGGTTTGTGCACGGCTCGGAAAGACCTCGCAAAGACTATGTCATGCTATGCTATGCTACGCTATGCTATTGAACACTGTGCTTGGCTACTATATGCTTTTAATGTTATGGTATGCTATGCTATGCTACACTATGCTATGCTAAGCTCGAGCTCAGACTTTATTCACTCTAAAAAAGAAACTAAGGAATCCTGTGATAACATGTTTTAGTAGTTTACCATCTATAATGTTGTTGAAATCACATCAACATCATCTACAGTACGTCCATCTACATTTACCATAGCAACCCTATACCCTACCCATAGCAACCCTATACCCTACCCATAGCAACCCTATACCCTACCCATAGCAACCCTATACCCTACAGTATCCAAAGCAACTCTATACCCTACCCATAGCAACTCTTCCTCTTGGATCATCCGCTTCCACCTCGTCGTCGTCGATAGCAACAAGCATCCTGACCAGAGCTGGGGGGAGCTGTGTGTGGCGCGGTCATGCATGCATGAGCATTCTCTGAAACATGCACCGCTCATTCCCCGGAGAACGGCCTCACTGTCGGTGGGGGGGGGGGGGGGGGGGGGGGGGGCTGCTAGGAGATGCTAAGAGATGCTAGGAGATGCTAGAAGATGCTAGTCAGAACCCATGCAGAAGAGGAGCTAGCAGGCAGAGCTAGCAGCTAGCTACCAGAACCATCTTAGAACCACGGTCTGCGTCGCTCTAACACACTTCTGGAAGAGCTGTGTGTGCGTTTGTGCGTGCGTGCGTGCGTGTGTGTGTGTGTGTGTTTTATTTGTGTGTAGTCAAAAGAATGTGTTTGGATGTGTGTGTGTGAGGATGGCATCTGTATGTGTATGTATATGTGTAATTTATTTATTGAATATTGATTATGGCTTCAAAGCCCATTCGGGTGCTGTCTGCCTGTGTGAGGTGGGTGGGGCCTAGAGTCTGTCAGGGCTGTGCTGATTGGTCCGTGGTGCTGGGCCTGTGGGCGGGGCAGTGGGCGGGGCCGAGGCAGGCAGGCGGACCTACTTGTTACAGGGGCAGGAGCACAGACCACAGAACTTCCCTAGATCGTTCAAATTCTTCTCTGCATCCTTCATGTCCTTATTGATCTGGTCCATGCCCTCTTCGATGCGCTCCAATTGTTCTGATTAACATGAGTTCACCCACAAGGCACGACATGGAGAGAGAGGGGAGAGAGACAGAGGGACGTGAAGAGAGAGGGGAGAGAGACAGAGGGACGTGGAGAGAGGGGAGAGAGACAGAGAGAAAGAGAGAGAGAGAGGGGAAGAGAGACAGAGAGAAAGAGAGGGGGAGAGAGAGGGTGAGAGAGACAGAGAAAGAGAGACGGGGAGAGAGAGACATAGAAAGAGAGGGGAGAGAGAGGGGTGAGAGGGAGACGACCATGAAGAGAGAAGGGAGAGATAGAGAGAGGGAGAGACAGCAAGAGAGAGAGAGAGTGAGGGAGCGAGAGATGGAGAGAGTTAATGGGAGAGAGAGAGAGAGAGAGAGAGAGAGAGAGAGAGGACAAAGGAGAGAAGACAACAGCTTCAGACACTCACTGTGACAGAATAAAAAACAGAAGAAAGAAAGTAAAACCAACGTAAAGGAAGAAAGAGGGGGGGACGCCACCACACAGGTCAATGTGCTCTTGGGCACGGCGGCAGTACCTACTTGTCACACGGACATATGAACAGACCACAGCATTTCCCTAAATCTTTTAAACTTTTCTCGGCCTCCTTCATGTCTCGGTTGATATGGTTCATTCCATCCTCTACTCGGTCAAGTTGCTCTGGTCAAAAGGACGACAGCAGGGGAGTGAATTCATCGACTGACGCACACACAGTGTGTGTGTGTGTGTGTGTGTGTGTGTGTGTGTGTGTGTGTGTTGGGGAGAAGGGTGAGGACTGTATGGCTGAAATGAATCTGCAAAAATAAAATATGGTATTGATTTCAGGCCTTTTTCGTTGAGTGTTCCTGATAAATTCAGAGATCAGTTTGATATTCTTCAGCGAGCAAACAGAGGCTGGTGTCTTCATCTACCTCTGTTACCGGTGAATTGAGGTGAGTTATGTCGGTCGTTCACTTTGTTTAAAGTCCTTAGTCTAGCAGTTTGGTGGCAGCTAGCTAGCCGTTTAGTTTACGGAGGATTGATCTTTTACGAGGATATTTTATGACAATATGAGTCAGATTATGTGTGTTTATGGTATTAAAGGATGATTAGAGGGCAGTCAAAGATGGAAGCTGATAACCCATGTTGAGATCGTTGTGAATGTAATCCCTTATACTCAGGGATCGGTTAACAAAAGCCTGCTATTAGAAACAATCAACTGTTATAATCGGATGTTATAATCGGAGGCTCAGCTTTGGTTGCCATGGCGCTGGGGTTGCTCAGAAAAGCATGTTTGTTGTTAGTGTGTGTGTTAGTGTGTGCGTTAGTGGTGTGATGTGAGAGCAGTAAAACACGGAGTGGATCAGGGTGTTATGGAAAGTCCCGGTCCAGCCTGCATTTGTCTGAATATTTTTTCTCTCTCTCTTTCTCTCTGTCTCTCTCTGTCTCTCTGTCTCTCTCTCTCTCTCTCTCTCTCTCTCTCTCTCTCTCTCTCTCTCTCTCCAGATCGGGGTTCAGCGGAGCTCCAGGATCCAGCCTGTTGGATCCGCTCCAGGATTTAAAGCTCTCCAGATCCAGCCGGTTGGATCCACTCCAGGATTTAAGCTCTCCAGATCCAGCCGGTTGGATCCACTCCAGGATTTAAGCTCTCCAGGATCCAGCCGGTTGGATCCGCTCCCGATTTAAAATACTCCAGATCCGGCCGATCCAGGTAGGAGATTCCACCCCAGGTCTTCTATAGGAAGCCTGGGGTCTCCCACAAACTACTGATCAGCTTAATTCCTCGTTCTTTCTGGAGGTTTAAATATTGTTTTAGTTCAGGTGAACCGCCAAAGCTTTGCAGGGAGTTTACAGAAGGTGGCTGTGAAATGGAGATGGGTTCGTGTTTAATCCTGAGCAGCCGAATCAGTTGTGGTGGGACAGAGTTGTAGTCGTATAGAATGTACTTTAAACCCCAGACATGAAACTCCTCAAACGACGGATCAACTGACACCTGAGATGTGGTGTCAGGTGTGTTTACGTTTGGTGTCACTATCACTGAGCGTGTTCGTAAAGACGACAGGAATAGGAAGTGGAACTGGATAGGAACCAAACAAGGGTATCGACCTAAAGGTTCTAATCCCTGACACAATCCCTGGGATGTGTGCTCACTGAGAGGTCTGAACCGCTACAGGGGCCCGTCTGGACAAAAGAGAAGAAGGTGTGCAGAGGTTTACGTTTGACAGTTATTGAAAATGGTTTCAGTTATTTTAGTTTTTTGTTTTAACGTTGCGTTTCATTTTGTGAGTCTGTTTGTTGTGTGTGGCCAAACTGTTGGAAAGCAAAGATTTCAGATTTTCTGGTAAATAAAATAAAATCAGATATAAATAGCAAATCTAAATAAGTCAGCATTAATAAATAATACAAAGCAGAACTAGAAGAGTAAAACACAATAAATAATTTGAAATCTGAACAGAATTCCTTGACTTAAAAAAAGATTAAAAAAAAATTAATCATGCATTACTGATAAAATCAAATCATTATTAAGAGAAAGGAGAGAGATTAAATTAATTAGTTTGGAAATGCATTAAATTTACGATAGATACAGCACATAAACAGACCACACATCCACGAATGTTTTGGCACCAAGTTCATGACAATATTACTTTTACTTTTGTCAAATTGTATCAAAATGATACAAGCTATTTATAATATTACCAACCAAAACGAGTTGTAAACATGGAATATCTTTTAAAACACCAGCCATAGCTACTTTTACATACATTAGCCTAGCCTAGCCTAGCGTAGCTAAATGCTAAAGTTACGTGTCCGGACATACCTCCTTGCTCGTCGAGCATGACCAGAGTTCTGATGCCGGCATCTTTGCTCTGTTGTCAGGGGAACAGCCAACCAATCAGAAGAGGAGGAAGTGACGACCAATCACATGTGAGGATAGAGTAGAGACACAGAGAGTTTTGTGAGTTTTCCAGGTAGAATGTTGCTCCAGCTCCAGTCTTGTTTACCGCAATGATGGGTTTATACTTTAAATTAGTGTTTTCATACACAGTCTAATGGTACTTCATATCGTGTCTCCCCATAGGTTGGAAGGCAGATGCGGTGAATCCTAATTGGTGCAAGAAAACGAGCACTGGGCAGCATAATGCAACATCTGTCTGTCTACCTGGCTGTAATCCTGTCTGTCTACCTGTCTTGCTGCCTGTAGGTCTGTATGTCTACCTGCCTGTAGTCCTGTCTGTCTACCTGTCTGACTGCCTGTTGGTCCGTCAGTCTGCTTGCCTGTCGGTCTGTCTGTCTGCTTGCCTGTCAGTCTTTCTGTCTACCTGCCTGTCTGTCTGGCTGTCTGTCTGTCTACCTGCCGGTCTGTCTGTCTGTCTGTCAGTCTGCTTGCCTGTCGGTCTGTCTGTCTATCTGTCGGTCTGTCTACCTGCCGGTCTGTCTGTCTGTCTGTCTACCTGCCTGTAGGTCCATCTGTCTGTCTGCCTGTAGGTATGTCTGTCTGTCTCCCCGTAGGTCTGTCTGTCTATCTGCCTGTTTGTCTGAGAGGAGTATCTTTCCTCATAAAGTAAACTAGATAAAGTACTCATAAAGTATAACTATATATATACTGTATAACTCCAGGTGAGTGAGCGAACTCCTAGCCTCAACCTGCTGCTCTAGGACAAAGAAAGCAAACAGTTTGACCTCTGACCCCCCACCTTTGATCTCCATGTTAGGCTCTAGAAGAGAGATTGCAATGACCTGATGGTTGACATTAGGGGTGACGTCAGGGATGACATCATAGATGACATCATAGATGACATCATGGCAGTGGTTCTCTTACCTCTTCCACCAGCTGGAGCATACGGCGAGTGCTTTCCAGGGACTGAAGGCGAGAGAGGGAGAGAGACATGATTAACATGTGGGAGAGAGAGAGAGATCCAGTTAACATGATAGAGAGAGAGAGATACAGTTAACATGAGAAAGAGAGAGAGAGAGAAGGAGAGAGAGAGAAAGAGAGAGAGAGAGATTCAGACCATCCATACTCCTGCAGTATATCAACATGGTGAATGCCCTGACTGTGAATCCTGAGTGGATGAGTGCGTCTTTGCCAGCCGTTCTAAAAGCCCCATGTTTCAGACATGATTCAGTTACATAAAGTAGAGAGGGGGGAGGAAGTGGTCAGGGGACTGGAGGGCTGTTCTTTACTCCCCCATTATGTGTTGGCTATGTGTTGGTGATTGTGTAATTGTGTGTGTTTGTGTGTGCGTATGTGGATTTCCGTTTGTGTGTTCATGTGCATTCATGTGTGTGGTCTGTAAGGAGAGATGAAAGTAGACCCTCACATTACATCTCTTCCCATTCAGACATGTGTCTTACAGAAACACACACACACTATATTATAAAACACAAATTATGCATGCTTGATGCAATGTGAAGTTGAAAAGCATTTCTGTATGATGATGATATAGTTCTTTATGATGATGATATAGTTCTGTATGCTGATGATATAGTTTTGTATTCTTATGATACAGTTTGGTATGCTGAAGATATAGTTTACGATGCTGATGATATAGTTGTGTATGCTGATGATATAGTTCGGTATGCTGATGATATAGTTCTGTAGGCTGATGATATAGCTCTGTTTCTCTGTATCCTGAGGGTTCTGTGATTCTATCCTTGGTTTTATACCTGGTTCTATACCTGCTTCTATCGATGGTTCTCTACGTGGTTCTCTACGTGGTTCTATACCTGGTTCTATACCTGGTTCTATCCATGGTTCTATACGTGTTTCTATCTGTGTTTCGATCCATGGTTCTATCTGTGGTTTTATCCGTGGTTCTATACCTGGTTCTCTACACGGTTCTCACCTCATCGGCCAGCTGGTCGGCACGCTGCTGCATGTCCGACAGCTCATTGCGCATGTCCGCATCTTCTGCCATGGCTGTTGTGTGTGTGGGCGGAGCTTAGTGTCTCCAACAGGAAGCGGAAGAGTCTGTGATCCGGGAAGGTCTGTGAGGAAACAGAGAGAAAGGCTGTTATCTAGGAGAGAAGGTCAGCTGGATGATGGAGACCTGATGGAGTCGAGGTGTGGGGGTTCAAGCGAGATTTCCTAATGGACACATCAAAGTATCGGTCCACGACTAACAAGGAGAAAAGATGGAAGCCAACTGTCTCGAGAACCTTGAGTAACCCGAAGCAAATGGAGAGATTTAGAAGGCTGAGAGCCATGGCCTGGTGTTGTTGAGTTCACTGTGGATCTAGAACTCTTAAACACTATCTAAACCCGATTTTAAAATAATTCCTAGGACGTCTCACAAAGAGTTCTCATTCTGCTGAGTCATCTCGTTCTCTGGATAGAACGAGCAGAACCAGGCTGTCTGAGTTCTGCTCCCATGACGGATCAGCCCTCTGGGGCTTGTGGTGAGATACCGAGCGGCTGGCGGTTCCAAATTGGACCATTCAGCAGCAACTCGCATTTAATTAAAGAATTGAAAAATGAATCAATCAACACCAAAATAAATTGGCAGGCTCTGTGCACCCTGTCAGTAAGGACCAACTGTCTTCCAAAACAGACATTTCGGGTTTGTAGAAGGGGAGGAGCCTTCAGACAGCATGCCTTCAGAGGAACACGGTCACCAGTGGATTAGCCAACCAGAGGCCCCGTCTGCTCGTTAGCTCAGCTAGCCTCTTAGAGGGCCCCGTCTCTCAACAGGTTGCCTTGACGACAACCTGTTGAGAGATCTTATACACCGCTTTACCATTGGAATGGACAACCCTAGATCCTCCAAGAAAACAGGTCAACAACGGGCCACCGGTGAAGTGATATGAGGATCAGACATTCAGCATTGACAGACACTGATTTCTATGGCTTGAACCGGTCTTTGATTCCTCAACAGAAACCGCGCTGGACGTCAATGGTGGTGAGCCACGTCTCAGGAGCATCACGTTATAATGCTGTTTTGCATGAAAAGTGCTGTATAAATAAGGTTGGATTTAATTAAAACAGCGTTAAGGCTCTCTGAACATTTCTAGAACAACACTCTGCTTCCTGTTTTGAGGAAATACAACATCGCCCAATCCTGCATTTGTTCCTCTCAAAAAAAATTGATTTGATTCATGATCTCACTGAAAAGCTACCTGGACCTCCCAGGTCTGAGTTACGAAACGCCTCCAGAGATCACAGGTCTGGGGTCAGCAGTGACTGGCTGCCATGTTCCTCCTCATCTAACACCCTCGCCACCTCGGGGTGTATCATCACCAGCCGCTTGACAGCCATCTTGTTGACCCCCTGCTCTGGAGGTCGTTCTGCATCCCTATCCTCTCCTCCCCGTGCAGCGTCGCCACGGAAACCAAGGCTGACGTCAGAATGCGGGCGTACGGGACATGGAGGTTCTCTTAACTGTGGAGACCCGTTCCGTAGCGCCGGTTCTCCTGAATTATAAATGTGTCCCCTGGACAGATGTTACTGAGAGTAACATCTGGCTCCTCATCTGTCTTCACACACTGGGGCAACGGCTCAGCCTCTCCGTCTGTAAGAAGTCATCCAGAAGCTTCCTGCTGGGCCTCTGATTCAGCAGATGTGAAGGTTTCAGTCTGTTTCTCTTTTGTATAATGGCACAGAACATTCCACTATTTGAACGAGAATTTGTTGTTTTATTCTGTGTTCAGATTCCAGGAGCAGCAAAGTGTCGAGTCATTAGTCCGACACCTAGTACAGAGCTCCCACTCTCTCCTTTGTCTCCCCTCCCCCCCCTCTCCACTCTCCATCTCTCAGTTAACTGTCCTCGATTCCGGTCTCCCTCTCTCTCTGAGTTCCCCTCGGTGGCGTCCATGTTGGATCTGGTTACATAACAGAGTAATGCAGCAGAATGCATCGGCCAACTCTCCAAGCTGAATCCAAAATGTCTCCTTCATCGTGTGGGTGATGCAAGAGACTGTAACCCATCTGGGTGCCCCGGCCGGCTCACGGCGGCCACTGGACCCCTGGAGTCCTCTAGGCTGCAGGACACCGCGTTTAAATCAGCTCTGGAACACAAGTGATCTCTTTGCCACAAAAATAATCGCCTCACTCTGGTTATCTGGTTTAAACCCCCGTCTCTCTTTCAGATTAACATTTTATACACGTAAACACCACCTAATCTCTAATCTCTATCCCTTTCTATTGCCTGTATTATCTCTGGACCAGAGGTTCTGCTGTAACCCAGTAAGACTCCTGGGTCAGAGGTTCTGCTGTAACCCAGTAGGACTGCAGGTCCAGAGGTTCTGCTGTAACAGGACTACTGGATCCGTGATCATGTGATGATCACAGTATTTGAGGACCTGAGAGGGGGCAGTGTGGGGGAGGGTTGGACGACCACTGATCAGTCACCGTGACGACAGCCGGCTACTTATCTCTCCCCCCAGCTGGTCGTCGTGACGACGGCGGTGGTCTGATTCATATCGTCGCTGACTCAGTGCTCAGAAGGTTTGAAAAGGTGCCAGCGGCAAATGTTCTGAATTTAAAATATATTTATATTGTAGCCGTCTGGTATGAAAATACAAGCCTTCTTTTGGTTTCTCTCTTGTATCTCTATAATTAATTAATAGGTATTTATCAGATGCCGATATCCAAAGCGGCCTACAGTGAAGTCAGATGCAGGTCATTAAGGAGCAGGTAGGGGTTGGACAGTACAGAGACAGGTCATTAAGGAGCAGGTAGGGGTTAGACAGTACAGAGACAGGTCATTAAGGAGCAGGTAGGGGTTAGACAGTACAGAGACAGGTCATTAAGGAACAGGTAGGGGTTAGACAGTACAGAGACAGGTCATTAAGGAGCAGGTAGGGGTTAGACAGTACAGAGACAGGTCATTAAGGAACAGGTAGGGGTTAGACAGTACAGAGACAGGTCATTAAGGAGCAGGTAGGGGTTAGACAGTACAGAGACAGGTCATTAAGGAACAGGTAGGGGTTAGACAGTACAGAGACAGGTCATTAAGGAGCAGGTAGGGGTTGGACTACAGAGACAGGTCATTGAGGAACAGGTAGTGGTGAGAGGTAGACTGAGGACAATGGTGATCAAACCCAGAACCTATCCTCTCTATCAAATACCTCTATAATTCTGTCATCATAACTACTACATGCGATTGTAAGATTCTGATTCTGTATCTATGATTATTTAACTCTGATCGCAGTGATTCCAGAATAGCAACAGTCTCCGTGGTAACGGGACGCGCAGGCGGGGAGAGGATGCCTCACTAATTCATCTGGAAAGAGAAAAAGAGAGAAAGAGAGAGAGAGATATTGGGGTAGGGAGAAAGATTGAGGAAGAGAGAGAGAGAGATTGGCGGAGAGAGAGAGAGAGATTGGGGTAGGGAGAGAGATTGAGGGAGAGAGAGAGAGATTGGGGGAGAGAGAGAGATTGGGGTAGGGAGAGATAGTTTGAGGGAGAGAGAGAGAAAGAGAGATTGGGGTAGGGAGAGAGATTGAGGGAGAGAGAGAGATTGGGGTAGGGAGAGAGTTTGAGGGAGAGAGAGAGATTGGGGTAGGGAGAGAGTTTGAGGGAGAGAGAGATTGGGGTAGGGAGAGAGAGTTTGAGGGAGAGAGAGAGATTGGGGGAGAGTGAGTGAGAGAGAGATTGGGGGAGAGAGAGCGAGAGACAGAGAGAGAGATTGGGGTAGGTAGAGAGAGTTTGAGGGAGAGAGAGAGAGAGATTGGGGGAGAGTGAGAGGGTGAGAGTGAGTGAGAGAGAGAGATTGGGGGAGAGAGAGAGAGAGATAATACGCTGTTCTGAATGGGCACTTATCTCGGGGTTAAAAATAAAAGGTTCTTCATAGAAGCTGGGATTCCCTGGTTGCTAGGAGACCAGGGAGTGATGGACCAGCGCAAACCTGTAGCCCTCTGGCTCAACTGCCTTTAGCATATAGCGTCTTAGCACAACTAGCCACGTGTTCAATACTACAATTACATCTTTGTTATTACTTAATTAATAATAACATCTAATCACTACCCTCACAATTATGATTGATAATTGTATTACTGCTATACGGGTAAGCTAATTAACAAATTAAACATGAGGTATCCGATTGTTGAGCTCAGTGAGGATCGAGACAATAATAGTCCTCCTGTCCAAACACCGGGAGGGCTTTTACTTTGTGAGCGCCGAGCTCCCTTGCTCTGAGTGACAGCTGTGGGCGGGGCGGTGTTTGTTTACCCTGGAGGGGGTTGCGTACTGACCGCCCACGCCGGTAACCCACGGCAACCAGGGCCGTAGAGCGTGTGGTGTGGCCCTCCCCCAGGGATCCCCCGGTGGTTCCACTTCGGCTTTCGCTACAGTCGCAAAACGGCTCCACGTCCTCTCTACTGACTGGCTGGCAGTGAGCCCGCCCTCTCAGACTGTGGTTGTGATGAAGGGCTTTATCAATAAAGGTGTGGCTCGGCCG
>NC_136949.1:2162533-2172533 GCF_949987615.1 Pollachius pollachius
TATGCGTGTGTCTACGTGCTTTTGTGCAGATTGTGTATGCGGGTGCGATTGTGTATGTATGTGCGTGGGCATATGTGTGCGATTGCACTGCTGTTGTTGTTTGTTCGGCGTGCGCCACGTCCGTCTTACGGGGGTTAGTGATGGCTGAGTCTGGGGGACTCATCAGCGCTCATCGACACCTCTTCAGGGTCCGTCGTTCATAGTCGAGATGTCTGAGGAATCGACTAATGGGTGCAGCCGCTGTCATGTGGGGTGAAGTGGGGGAGCCTGCTGGCTGCACCCCTGCCTTCACAATAAAGGCGCTGCACCAAGAGAGGATCCCCTCCACATGACAGAGGGGCTGATGGGAGATGCAGTTTTTACTCCGGAATCACGGCCGCTAACCCGACGCAGTCCCCAGACACACATTGCTAGCTAACACAGTGAGAACACAATGTGCGTGTGTGTATGTGTCCGTGCACGTGTCTTTGTGTGCGTGCATTTGTTTGTGTGTGTGTGTGTGTGTGGAGGGACTGGAGTTAAGGCAAGATGATGTGATTGATTCTGACAGACAGACAGACATTCATGCAGACAGACAGGTCTATGTTTAGGAGTGTAGTGTGATAAGAGAGTGACCCTGCAGTGACTCAGCAAACACTCTCTCTCTCAATCTCTCTCTCACTCTTACTCTCTCCCTCCCCCCCTCTCTCTCAATCTCTCTCTCACTCTCACTCTCCCTCCCCCCCCCTCTCTCTCTCTCTCACTCTCTCACTCTCCCCCCCCTCTCTCTCACTCTCTCACTCTCCCTCTCTCTCTCTCTCACTCTCCCTCTCTCTCTCTCTCTCTCTTCTCTCTCTCTCTCTCTCTCGCTCTCTCATTGCTACATGGCTAAACAACATGGCCCCATAGTTTCACTGTGAGAGTGCTACATGGCTAACACGCTGCATGCTCCCTACAGGACTATAGGTCTGTAGTGCATCGGTTGTCTGAGGTGTTGACGGACGGAGACAAGAGGACGATCTTCATCGATCTGATGCTCCACACCTCATCCTCCTCCTCCACCTCCTCCACCTCCTCCCTCACTTAGTACCACCACACCTCCTTTTCATCTTCCTCCATCTCTCCTCAATACCTCCCCTGACCCCTCCTATCCCCTCCTCCCCACCTCCTCCTCCTCCTCCTCCTCCTCCTCCTCCTCCTCAGCTCCTCTGTCACCTCCTCCTCGTGGTGACATAATAATTCTGTCATCTGCCAATGTGTCTCCTCCTCTCCTACTCTTCTCTCCATCCTTCCTTCTGTTAAAGAAGTGTGTGTGTGTGTGTGTGTGGGGGGGGGGGGGTGGTGTGAGTGAAAGAGAGAGACTGATTATTTGGTGCATGAGAGACTAATTGGTCCATGGAGCAGAAAATAGACCTTGTTTATGTCCATTTAAATGACAGACAGACAGAAAGTCAGGCAGACAGGTAGATGGAGGGCTGGATGGATGGATGATAGTTACATGATGATAGATACATGATGATAGATACATGATGATAGATACATGATGATAACTACATGATGATAGATACATGATGATAGATACATGATGATAGATACATGATGATAGCTACATGATGATAGATACATGATGATAGATAGATGATGATAGATACATGATGATAGATAGATGATGATAGATACATGATGGTAGATACATGATGATAGATACATGATGATAGATACATGATGGTAGATACATGATGATAACTACATGATGATAGCTACATGATGATATATACATGATGATAGATAGATGATGATAGATACATGATGATAGATAGATGATGATAGATACATGATGGTAGATACATGATGATAGATACATGATGATAGATACATGATGATAGATAGATGATGATAGATACATGATGGTAGATAGATGATGATAGATACATGATGATAGCTACATGATGATATATACATGTGATGATAGATAGATGATGATAGATACATGATGATAGATAGATGATGATAGATACATGATGGTAGATACATGATGATAGATACATGATGATAGATACATGATGATAGATAGATGATGATAGATACATGATGGTAGATACATGATGATAGCTAGATAGATGATGATAGATACATGATGATAGATGCATGATGATGGATGGATGATTTACAGATGTAATCCAATGCAAAATGAATTAAATAGATTACAATGATGAGGAAGAAGGGACTGGAGGAGGAGTGGGAGGAGGAGGAGGAGGAGGAGGAGGAGGAGGAGGAGGGATAGGGAGGGGTGTAGGGTATTTCCCAAAAGTTTGAAAACCACCGCAGAGCCTAATAGATACTGCAGAGAGGGGGGGGGGGAGGAGAGGGGGAGGAGAGGGGGAGGAGAGGGGGAGGAGAGGGGGAGGAGAGGGGGAGGTGAGGGGAGAGAGCGCAGACATAGAGGGAGGGGGACAGATTGTTCTGGTGGTATGAGGGTCTGTTTATTTATATTTATTTATGCCAATAAAGCTATTTTGATTTTAGATTAATGTGATCAAGCGATACTCCAGAGAAGGATGAACTGGACTCTCAGAGGTACATATTCATATTTATATTCATATTCATAAAGGTTTATCTGGTAAAAGGTTCATCTTCACCAACACTTACCTTAGATGATGAAGCTTGATTTACTGTCTTATCATCACAGAGATGTGTTGTTACATGTTATAAACTGTAATGTCAAACTCTATTCCATCATATTATTTGATGATATGTTATGCTGTGTTATATATGATATGTTATTTTGTAATATTATACTCAGTTGCATTATTATATGTTTTTGTTGTTACATTAACTATTTTTTTATATCATAAAACATCATATTATAATGTGTGTTGTGTTATGCTATCTTTTAATTGTTCCGTCCTACCACTTTGAACGGTATATATATACTATTTAGTTATACTATGTAACGTTATATTATAATACGTTATTTAGTGTTGTGTTGGAGGGGCTTGCAGACATTGTTCATATACTTTAAAGATAAGGCCCTCAGAGAGAGGGGGGAGGGAGGGGGAGAGAAATTATGAAAGAGGGAGAGAGGCAGAGCTATTGAGAGAGAGAGAGGGAGAGAGAGAGAGAGAGAGAGAGAGAGAGAGAGAGAGGGAGAGGGAGAGATAGAGAGAGAGAGAGAGAGGGAGAGGGAGAGGGAGAGAGAGAGGGAGAGAGAGGGAGAGAGAGAGGGGGGAGAGAAAGTGTGAAAGAGGGGGAGAGAGCGAAGCAGGAAACCCGACCATATATGTCCGCAGTTGACGTAGAGAGGATACCCAGTTTCCATAGCAACAAGCAGGTGTGAGACACTGACAGATAATCTGTGGTTTCCATCCATGGAAACACACACACACACACACACACACACACACACACACACACACACACACACACACACACACACACACACACACACACACTCTCTCTCTCTCTCATGTTGTGTGACATGTTGTGTGTCGTCACACGTTCACAGGAGCCGTTCACCTCATGTGTCCATCAGAGCGGAGCGTGGTGGGGGCAGGACCCCTTCACCAGCGGAGGCTGACGGGGCAGCAGGAGGTCCCGGGAGGAGGTCTTCACCCTGACCCACCAGACCGGACCGGTCCTCAGGACCCGGTCCGGTCGGGACCATCATCACCCATCACGAGGTGAGCGTTGGCGTTTCTGACGTTGTTCGTCTTCCATGTCAGTTTTGTTGAGTTCTTCTTCACGAAGTGCGGCTGGGGTTAGACGTTCCTCAGCCCTTAGTCACTCCAGTGTTAGATGATCCTCAGCACTAAGTCACTCCAGTGTTAGATGATCCTCAGCACTAAGTCACTCCAGTGTTAGACGTTCCTCAGCCCTAAGTCACTCCAGTGTTAGATGATCCTCAGCACTAAGTCACTCCAGTGTTAGATGATCCTCAGCCCTAAGTCACTCCAGTGTTAGACGTTCCTCAGCCCTAAGTCACTCCAGTGTTAGATGATCCTCAGCACTAAGTCACTCCAGTGTTAGATGATCCTCAGCCCTAAGTCACTCCAGTGTTAGATGATCCTCAGCCCTAAGTCACTCCAGTGTTAGATGATCCTCAGCACTAAGTCACTCCAGTGTTAGATGATCCTCAGCACTAAGTCACTCCAGTGTTAGATGATCCTCAGCACTGAGTCAGTGTTTGGTGTTCCTCAGCACTGAGTCAGTGTTTGGTGTTCCTCAGCCCTAAGTCACTCCAGTGTTAGACGTTCCTCAGCCCTAAGTCACTCCAGTGTTAGATGATCCTCAGCACTAAGTCACTCCAGTGTTAGATGATCCTCAGCACTAAGTCACTCCAGTGTTAGATGATCCTCAGCACTAAGTCACTCCAGTGTTAGATGATCCTCAGCACTGAGTCAGTGTTTGGTGTTCCTCAGCACTGAGTCAGTGTTTGGTGTTCCTCAGCCCTAAGTCACTCCAGTGTTAGACGTTCCTCAGCCCTAAGTCACTCCAGTGTTAGATGATCCTCAGCCCTAAGTCACTCCAGTGTTAGACATTCCTCAGCACTAAATCCGGCTGGGGTTAGATGTTCCTCCCTAAGTCTCTGTGGTGTTTCTCTGGCGCTGGCGGCTGGGAGACGGGAGGCTAATCAATGGGCAGTAATAAAACTCACCAGCTAGCAGCAAATTGGAATCCATAGTGTGGAGAGACGAGAGTCCAGGCCCTGCCTATTGAGTGATAAATCACACACACACTCCGACGCACACACAGACACACTCCGACGCACACACACACACACCCCGACGCACACAGACACACTCCGACGCGCACACACACTCTGACGCACACACACACACCCCGACGCACACACACACAGTCCAACGCACGCACACACACACACACACACACACACCACGACGCAGACACACACACTCCGACGCAGACACGCACACACATACACTCCCACGCACACGCGCATACACTCGGACGTGCACGCACACACACACACACACGTCCACACATGCGCTCATGCGTGCATGTGAATGCAGACACACACGCTTACGATGTCAACCCAGCAGCCCTACGGCCGGTGTAACGGGTCTGGGTGGTGATACTGGGTCGCCTTCAGTTACACACACACACTGCTTTATACGCAGTGTGTGTGGGAGTGAGTGAGTGTCTGTGAGCGAGTGAGTGTTTTGGATTGGCCGAAAATGCTGAGTAAGCATTGCTGAGCGACTGCAGTGGAAAGGGGGAGAGGAGGGGAGAAGAGGGGGGAGAGAGAGACGTGAGGTGAGACAAAAACAAAAATAAAAACTGCTAAATGACGACATGAGTAAGAACACAACTTCAATATAAAACACACACATGCACATGCGCACACACACACATCAATATAAGGCATAAGTGAAAACACAACACACTAACTCACACAAGAGGCTGAACTGCGTCACAATGCATCCATAGACCCTGTTCAAACTCTCTCTCCCTCTCTCCCTCCCTCTCTCTCTCTCTCTCTGTCTCTCTCTGTCTCTCTCCCTCTCTCCCTCCCTCTCTCTCTCTCCCTCTCTCCCTCCCTCTCTCTCTCCCTCTCTCTCTCTCTCCCTCTCTCCCTCCCTCTCTCCCTCTCTCTCCCTCTCTCTCTCTGTCTGTCTCTCTCTGTGTGTCTCTCTCTGTGTCTCTCTGTCTGTCTCTCTCCCTCCCTCTCTCTCTCTCTCTCCCTCCCTCTCTCCCTCTCTCTGTCTGTCTCTCTCTCTGTGTCTCTCTCTCTCTGTCTGTTCCTCTCTCTGTGTCTCTCTCGCTCTCTCTCTCTCTGTGTCTCTCTCTCTCCCTCTCTCTCTCCCTCCCTTCCTCCCTCTCTCTCTCTCTCTGAGTGAATGGGTATTTTTCAGAGTTGCGCCACATTGTGTCTCTCTTTTCATCCCTGTTATTCCTACCCTCTTCCTCCTCTCCTCTTCTCAACCTCTCCTCCCGCTCTTCTCCTCTCTCTCCACATTTTCTCGTTCTCTCTCTCCACACTCACTCCTCTCCTCTCTTTCCTCCCTTCCTCCCCTTGTCCCTCCCCCTCTCCTCTTATTCCTATGGTTGTGTTTGTGTTTATATATAAACTGACTCGTTTTGCCTCCCCCCCCCCCGTCTCCAGCAGATTGCGTAACACAGCCTGAGTGTGTGGTTTAATGCGAGAAGATGACAACAAGGCAAGCCCACATTGAATAGTATATTAATAACATTAATATTATTAAATACTAATAATTAAAATCACTGCATTCTGTGCAGAAGAAGAGAGACGGGTGTGGACGTTGTACCAACTGATGATATAGCATTCATTCCTGAATCTTCAGTTTGTTAGTGTCAAACTATAAGGAACCTCACTGCCCCTGGCCGCCATTTTGTTGTCAGTGAGTTAAAACACAGCATCGCGCTAAACGATCTGCTGGATCATCCTGCTGCACGTAGACAACACAGCGCCGCAGTGAGGAGGGCTGCTAACAGCGCCCCCCGCTGGCCAACACTGGAACAGCGCCCCCCGCGGGCCCACAATAACGTCCCCCGCTGGCCGGCACTGGAACAGTGCCCCCCGCGGGCCGACAATGCAGCAGAGCCCCCCGCTGGCCGACAATGGAACAGCGCCCCCCAATGGCTGATACTGTAACAGCGCTCCCCGCCGGCCGACAACGGAACAGCGCCCCCCACTGGCCGACACCGGATTGCTATGCATAATTCAGAGTTTTCACAAAATACTTTCAAAGACATGAAATAGAACATCAACATGAGCAAAAACGTTATTTATAAATGTATGACTTTTTTAAAGGATTTGTGCAGAAACATGAAACAATTTGTGTCTCAAAGGCAGTGTACAAAAGCAACATCTAAACATAAATTGTCCTACTTATGGAGCTAATCTTTTAGCGTAGCCTGTGATCGCTGTGATATTACTACCTGACATTTAGAAAAATATTTTTTAATGATTTTTGTTTAAAATCCAGAGCTAGCTAGAAGTCAGCTGGCTTAGGCACTTATTGTTTATTTATAGATTGAATGGCAGCTAGCTGTACTAGTCGATATGCCACGCCTGGCTTCTTTGCCAACATCTCTAGCTTCTTTAGCATCCTAGCGCCTAGCTTCCAGCGGGCTACCCATTGTTTTCCTTAGCTTGAGGAGTTGAGATGCTAAAGCGGCTAGCCGGGTTAGCCGAGGGGACGCCGGGACATTCCACAGTCTCGATCCTCTGTGGGAGGGTCTGCTCCGGGGTTTGGCCCAGGTCCTGGGTCAACTGGGTCTACTGGGCCAGGTCCTGGGTCTACTGGTTCTACTGGTCTGGGTCCTGGGTCTTCTGGGCCGGGTCCTGGGTCTACTGGGTCTTCTGGGCCGGGTCCTGGGTCTACTGGGCGGGGTCCTGGGTCTACTGGTCCTCTTCGAAGGGGGGGAGGAGGTCTTCGAAGTCGACCCCCGAGGCGAGGGCCTCTCGAAGCCGCTCCTTCCTGCCCAACAACTCACTGGTGGTCGGCCGCTTACCCCACACCTGGGAGGGAGACACTGGTTAGACTGGGAGGGAGACACTGGTTAGACTGGGAGGGAGACACTGGTTAGACTGGGAGGGAGACACTGGTTAGACTGGGAGGGAGACACTGGTAAGACTGGGAGGGAGAGACACTGGTTAGACTGGGAGGGAGACACTGGTTAGACTGGGAGGGAGAGACACTGGTTAGACTGGGAGGGAGGCATTGATTCGATGGGGAGGGAGAGACACTGGTTCGACTGGGAGGGAGAGACACTGGTAAGACTGGGAGGGAGAGACACTGGTTAGACTGGGAGGGAGACACTGGTTAGACTGGGAGGGAGACACTGGTTAGACTGGGACCGAGAGAGACACTGGTTCGACTGGGACCTAGAGAGACACTGGTTCGACTGGGACCAAGAGAGACACTGGTTAGACTGGGAGGGAAAGACACTGGTTCGACTGGGAGGGAGAGACACTGGTAAGACTGGGAGGGAGAGACACTGGTTAGACTGGGAGGGAGATACTGGTTAGACTGGGAGGGAGACACTGGTTAGACTGGGAGGGAGACACTGGTTAGACTGGGAGGGAGACACTGGTTCGACTGGGAGGGAGACACTGGTTCGACTGGGACCGAGAGAGACACTGGTTAGACTGGGAGGGAGACACTGGTTAGACTGGGAGGGAGACACTGGTTAGACTGGGAGGGAGACACTGGTTCGACTGGGACCGAGAGAGACATTGGTTCGACTGGGAGGGAGAGACACTGGTTAGACTGGGAGGGAGAGGGGGAGACGGAGAGAGAGAAGAAATTCAGACGTTCAGATGTGAAGCGATGATGATGATGATGATGATGATGATGATGAGGGGGAGGTCATGTGACCTACCGTTCGGGGGGTGAAGCTGATGTCCACCCTGGTGGTTTTTCCGCTGGTGATCCTGGTGTTGTAGAGGATGATGTCATCAGACTCCCTCAGTGACCCCCCCGACGCCACGCCCGGGGGCGGGGCCAGCGAGGGGGTCTGGGTAGTGTTAGCCTATCAGGAGAGAGACGACGAGCACATCCTTTAAACTGATTGGATCCCACAAACCTGGACAGGTGGAGGCCCTGATGGACCTTAAACAATCAGGGGCCGAGGAGCCCTGGATAGTCACTGGGACTAGCTTGGCGATAGCCTAGCCCAGCATTAGCCTACTCATGGTGGGTGATGACTAGCCTACTATTGGTCTACTCATGCCTAGCCTAGCATTTTCCTAGCCTGGCATTATCCTGTTCAATGAGGGTAAGGACTAGCCTAGCATTATCCTAGCCTAGCATTATCCTAGCATTACCCTAGCATTATCCTAGCCTAGCATTATCCTAGCCTAGAAATATCCTAGCATTATATCCTAGGATTATTCTATCCTAGCATTATCCTAGCATTCTCCTAGCATTATCCTAGCATCAGCCTAGCCCACCTTGTCTCTGAGCGCGGCCGGTGCTCTGGGTCTGGTCTGGACCTCCCTCCTCTTCACCTTCTTGGGGTCCCGGGGGCGGGGCAGCGAGTCCACCTTGGCCCTGACCAGCTCCATGATGCGGGCGTCTGCGTACGTCCGCGCCACGTCCAGACAGCTTTGCTCTGGGCAACAACAGGCGTGGGATGAAGAACCAGCTGCTAACGCTAATGCTACCACCGCTTAAAGAACTACAACGGGTCACATCTAGCCCGTGTAGAGTGATGATATGTGTCTGAATATACACTAATTTAACTTCAGTTTCTGCTAAATATATCTGAGGAAATGTGCAGCAATGAGGTCGTTGGTCCGGGATTAGCGTCTCCACAAGGAAGGACAAATGACATCGTCCAACCGTTACCGGACGGTTTAGCAGAATGTGATTGGACGCTGCAGAAGGTAATCCTGCGTGGTCTAATGCTTCTGCCCTGAGTGGGAGGACGGACTGGTCCTGGGTCAAGTGGGTCTACTGGGTCTAATGGGTGGGGTTCTGGGTCTACTGGGTGGGGTCCTGGGTCTACTGGGTGGGGTTCACTACTGGTTCACTACTGGTTCACCAGGAGGCACCTCTCTTGTTCTCGGCCGTGACCTTTGCCCCCGCCTTGAGCAGGAAGTCGACGCACGCGGGCCTGGAGCTCTCGATGGCCCTCATGAGGGGCGTGGCCCCGTTGAGGGCGGCGGCGTCCAGTTGCGCCCCGGCCTCCACCAGCAGCCGCAGGACGTCCTGGTGGCCGCCGTGCGCCGCGTGGTGCAGCGGCGTCCAGAAGAACTGGTCCACCGCCCGCACGTCCGCCCTGAAGAGAGAGAGACCGTTACTGGAACTGCACTACACCGTCCGCCCTGCAGGGGGCGCCACGTCGTGTTACAGGACCTGCACTACATCGTCTGCCCTGCAGGAGGCGCCACACCGTGTTACAGGACCTGCACTACATCGTCTGCCCTGCAGGAGGCGCCACACCGTGTTACAGGACCTGCACTACATCGTCTGCCCTGCAGGGTGCGCCACACCGTGTTACAGGACCTGCACTACATCGTCTGCCCTGCAGG
>NC_136949.1:2177533-2190033 GCF_949987615.1 Pollachius pollachius
AAATATACTATGTAGACCCGTACATACCATACATGTATTATTCTGGATTAGTATTGCCTTACTGCGCCTTATATCGCATACGCTTGAATAGGTTCGGATATCTGAAGGAAACGAAGAAGTAACTAAAACACCTAACTAACACAAAACGTCTCCGATTCTATCGGCCACACCTCATGAAAACACTGAGGGTTAATTAATCATCAAGGTTATAATAACTATCTTACCTCGCGCGGTTCCGCCTGGCCGATCTCAGGTCAAATCCGCCGCGTTTCGCTAGCTCTGGACTTTCCAAGCAAAGTTCGACCTGGACTTGGTTTCACTTGCGGCCACACACACATCTCCAAGGCAACCGGATGCGCATCAGTCACACACACACACACACACACACGCACACGCACACGCTCACGCTCACGCTCACACTCACACGCACTCACACACACAACGACTAGGCCTACTATTAAGTACTACTTTAAATTCTTCAATAGGTAGAATTACCGGCTGTGTGCACTTGACCGGCACGGCACGGAGATCGGTTACACGGTCTCTCGGGAGGACTTAGTCCGGGTGAGTGACAGCAGAAAGGCGGGCTGCATGGAGCGCGGAATGACGGCTAAAAGCACCGCGGTGCGGCAGCGCTCTGCAGGGTAAGCGGTTCCACCTCCACCGCCTCCGACACCCGGAAGCTGGTTGTCCGTCGGTCTGCATTTCAGCCTCACGACCACAGGGCGTCGCTAGAGAGCGGCGCTACAAACGGTAAGGCGTGTGTGTGTGTGTGTGTGTGCGTGTCAGTGCGTGTGCGTGTGTGTGTGTCACATTTTTGTATCTGTGGATGTGTTTTGATGTGTGTATGAGTGTATGTGGGCGTGTGTGTGTGCGTTTTTCTTGTGTTTGTGGTTCTATGTGCGCGTGCGTGTGTGCGTGGTTTTAAGTGTGTGTTTTGGGCAGACCTACAAACCGTAAATGACGCCGGACTACCGTCGGTTCAGCTCGTGGAAACACTGACATCACGACGCTGTGGCGGGAAACTGAATCGCCGATTCAGCGAAAAGTTGAAAAAATCACCAGACGAGTTCAGGGCGGTGAGATAAACGTGTGTATTCGTGTAGCACACATATACTATATATCATATCATATATATACCAGTGGTAGCTCTTAAAAAACGTACATCAATAAAGTTCAATAATATTTACATTCCTGTTGCTGGTACATGGCTTTCAGAAGAATAATATTAGTACAATGCTATTATTTAGGCACAGTGTGTGTAATTATATGTGTGTGTGTGTTTATTTATTTATGTATGTGTGTAATGAAGTGTGTGTGTGTATGTGAATGTGTAATTATGTGTGTTTGTGTGTGTGCGTTTGTGTGCGTTTGTAAGTACGTGTGTGTAGTCATGTGTCTGTGTGAGTGTACGTGCATTTGTAATTGTGTGTGTGTGTGTGTGTGCGTGTGTTTTTATTTATTTATGTATGTGTGTATGTGTGTAATGAAGTGTGTGTGTATGTGAATGTGTAATTATGTGTGTTTGTGTGTGTGCGTTTGTAAGTACATGTGTGTGTAGTCATGTGTTTGTGTGAGTGTGTGTGCATTTGTAATTGTGTGTGTGTGTGTGCGTGTGTAACCGTGTGTGTGTGTGTGTGTGTATAACCATGTGTGTGTGTGTGTATAACCATGTGTGTGTGTGTGTGTGTGTATAACCATGTGTGTGTGTGTGTGTGTGTGTGTATAACCATGTGTGTGTGTTCTCAGGGGAACGTTCCGGCGGTCTTATCTCCTCTCCTCCCCACATCTCATCGCCTCATCGTCCACCGAGCTGAAGACCCTGCCTCCGCATCCACAGAAAGACCCTTTCATTCTTATCTCCTCTCCTCCTCCTCCTCCTCCTCCTCCTCCTCCTCCTCCCCTCCTCTGTCCTTGGGGAGCCTGAGAATGTTCTTCGGAGCGGTGGTTGAACCTCGTTCAGATTCCTGTGGTGTGTTTGGCCACCGCTGCCTTCGTGTGGTTCAGAGCCGTGGTTCTTCAGAGCCGTGGTTCCTCAGAGCGCTGTTCTCCGGAGCGGCGGTCTGGACAGGGGTCTCTGTGCGTTCCTGTATGACGTGTTCTGTGGTCTGGTACAACAGTGCTGGAGTCAGCGCTTTAGAGAGCAGCCAGGGTCTTCACAAACTCCTCTAAAGGCCGGGCCTAGGGTCATAATAATAACTAACATATATAATACACTAAAACATCTAAACATTAAGAGTGATGGAGGAGTGGAGGGGGGTAAGGGGAGAGGAGAGGAGGAGGAGGAGGAGAGGAGGAGGAGGAGAGGGGGAGGAGAGGGGGAGGAGAGGGGGGAGAGGGGGAGGAGGAGAGGGGGGAGAGGAGGAGGAGGAGAGGAGGAGGAGGAGAGGGGGGAGAGGAGGAGGAGGAGGAGGAGAGGGGGAGGAGGAGAGGGGGGAGAGGGGGAGGAGGAGAGGGGGAGAGGAGGAGGAGGGGGGGGGAGAGGAGGAGGAGGAGGAGAGGGGGAGGAGGAGAGGGGGGAGAGGAGGAGGAGAGGGGGAGAGGAGGAGGAGGAGGAGAGGGGGAGGAGGAGAGGGGGGAGAGGAGGAGGAGAGGGGGAGAGGAGGAGGAGGAGGAGAGGGGGAGAGGAGGAGGAGGAGAGGTGGAAACCTTCAGATATGTGACGACATTAGAGCATGAGGCTGTAAGCAGACAACGTGGATTAAAATAAACATGTGGAACAGAAACGCTGGAGGGTTGATCTTCTTCCAAGATGGAGTAAGCGACACCATCATCATCCTCATCATAATCTTCCTCATTAGAGTCTCCAGCCAATCGCTCGCTCTCTCAGTGCAGCAGACGGACCACTCACAAACAAACCCCTCCACCTATCAGGAGGGCCGGCAGGGTAACGAACGAAGAGGGGAGGAGCTAACGCTCTCTGACCAATGGGAGCGTCCGATACTGCAGCGCTCCGGGGGCGCGGGCCCATCAGGGGGTCTCGTAGAGCAGCGTCCCGGAGAAGAGGGTGAGGGGCTCGGAGGCGTGGGCTAGCCGCCCCGTCACCAGGTCGACGCACACCGTCTCCCCGGCCTCCAGGGGGAGCACCAGGCTGAACACGGCCAGCGCCCCCGGCAGGTGGGGCGCCTCGGCGGGGGGCTTCTCCAGGCCCTCGGGCTGGTACCCGGCCGAGTCGCCGCGGGCCACGCCCCGCCCGGACCGCGACAGCACCGCCTCCAGCTTCACGTTCTTATGGCCGGTCAGCGTGGCGCTGAAGTAGTACCTCCCCCTGACGGGAGCGGTGAAGTACCCTGAGAGGAGGGAGGGGGAGGAGAGGGGGGGGGGGGGGGAGAGGAGAGAGGAGGAGAGGAGGGGAGAGAGGAGAGGAGAGGGGGAGGAGGAAAGGAAGGGGAGAGGAGGAGGAGAGGAGCGGAGAGGGGAGGAGAGGAGAGGGGAGGAGAGAAGAGGGGGAGGAGGAGAGGAATGGGAAAGGAGGAGATGAGAGGGGTAGGGGGAGGAGGAGAGGAAGGGGAGAGGAGGAGAGGAGCAGGGGGAGATGAGAGGAGGAGAGAGATGGAGGAGAGGAGAGGAGGGGGGAGGGGAGGAGAGAGGAGGAGAGGAGGAGATGAGAGGAGGAGGGGGAGGAGGAGGATGAAGAGAATAGTCAGACCAAGATTTTTTCACTAGTGATTTAAAAGTAGTACAGACGGATGGGATCAATAAGAATGTACTATATGGGTGATTCTAGATAAGAGGGTAGATCTTAAACTGCCTCAGATTCTCAAGATCTTACTTGACAGTCCAGTATTTCCAGGCCACAAGGCCGACCATTCAAGGGACCTTTCTGAGGGAGTTGTTATTTTACTAAAGCCTCCCGGGGCTAATATCCTGAACAGTAATCCCTGAGCGGCCTGTCTCTGCTCGGGGACCCAGCGCTACCGCTCAGTGTTCAGGTCCCCACATGCCAGGAATACCTGCAGAGCGCTCAGAACAGAGGATCAGAACAGAGGCTCAGAACACAGGCTCAGAACAGAGGCTCAGAACACAGGCTCAGAACAGAGGCTCAGAACAGAGGCTCAGAGCAGAGGCTCAGATCAGAGGCTCAGAACACAGGCTCAGAACACAGGCTCAGAACAGAGGCTCAGAACACTCCAGAACAGAGGCTCAGAACAGAGGCTCAGAGAGGTACTGCCTGCCCAGAGGATGGTGACCACGACAACGGTAACCACGACAACGGTAACCACGACAACGGTAACCGCGACTACAGCGAGCGCGGTGACGTAGGCCATGACGACTGTTAACACGGTTAACAGCTACCATGGCGACAGTTTCCACCGCGGAGCTTACCACGGCGGAGACTACTACGCAACGGTCACTACGGCGACGGGCGCCATGCGGCGGTCACCGCGGCGACCAGGGGGACCCACCTGTGCTGGGGTTGTAGGCGAGCTGGTCGTTGACCAGCACCTTGTTGAACACGATGGTCCCGGACCTCGCCATGCTGCGGGTCAGCGCCGCCGAGAAGGAGAGGCGGGGCACGGCCGCGTCGGAGCCCGCCGCACCTGGGGACAGGAAGTGACCCGCCGGGAACAGGAAGTCGCTTAACCATGATGACGCCAAGGCTGAAAACCACTTAATGTTAATCTCTGCTCCTCTAGGAGGAGTGATAATGAGGAGGAGACCTACCCTCTTCTCCTTGGAGACCTGGAGGGAGGAGAGGAGAATGTTAGCATACTACCACTTCACCAAGTACTACAAGTAATTATGATAATACTTCTATACTACTACTACTACAATACTAGTATGAATACACTACTTCTATACTTCTACTACTAATACTACCACCATACTACTGCTACTACTAGTACTACTACTACTATCACTAAAGATAATAGTAATGGTAACAATACACTTTATTCGTACGACAGCTTCAACATGCTCATTGAACCAGTGTGTAGATGCCCAGAGAACCGCTAGTAGTGTTAGAGTGAGTGAGGTCTGGGTTCAGTTACCTGGGGGCCCCACCAGCCCCTGGCCCCCCGCTCGTCCCTCGGGGCCCTCCTTCCCCTCGGGCCCTTGCGGCCCCTGGGAGCCCGGCTCCCCGCGCTCTCCTTGCAGACCTGGAAGCCCTTCTGGACCTGGAGCACAAGAGACCCCCTGGTGAGAAGACCCGTGAGAACACCGGGACCTAGCTAGAGGTCACTAGTGGCCCCTACCCAGGGGCCCCTACCTAGAGCCTCCTTGTGGCCCCTAGAGGCCCTACCTGTAGGCCCCTACCTAGAGGCCTCTACCTAGAGGCCCCTAGAGGCCCCTAGTGGCCCCTACCCAGGGGCCCCTACCTAGAGGCTCCTTGTGGCCCCTAGAGGCCCCTACCTGCAGGCCCCTCCCCAGGGGCCTCTACCTAAAGGCCCCTAGAGGCCCCTAGTGGCCCCTACCCAGGGGCCCCTACCCAGGGGCCTCTACCTAAAGGCCCCTAGAGGCACTACCTAGAGTCCCCTACCTAGAAGCCCCTACCCATAAATGAGGTTTCTTTCAGTAAAAGCGATGGTTCCCAAGACGTCCCGGGCCCTTGACCCAGAATGTTAAGCTCTGGCAAATACTTGTTCCAGACTGGCCCCTGACTGGCCCCTGACCGGCCCCTGACCGGCCCCTGACAGGCCCCTGACAGCCCCTGCATCGCCTCAGCTGTGGTTTGCTTATCTACCACTCGTCTGTTTGTAGTCACGGCCTCTTCATGAGTTCATTAGTCCCTTCGCATTATTTTCCTTTTGTCAAAAATGCATCACCAAATATTTGCAGTGTCTCAGTCGGCGCTGTCCCGCGGCCCCTGTGCACACCAGACGGACCCCGGGGTGGGAGACCGCATCCCCCCGAACAACGTCCTCCCTCCAGGGACTTGCAAGGAGCAGGAGGGAGGCTGAGAGGATCCTGAGATAGTAGCCATCTCTCGTCAGGGACAGAAGCCAGCGCTCCTCAGTTCATCTCCCAGACAGCCCCAATCTGTCTCCCATCTCCTCTCCTCCTCTCCTCCTCCTCCTCTCCTCCTCCCCTCCTCTACTCCTCTACTGCTCTAAAAAAAAAGGAGATCTCCCAGACAGCCCAAGTATGTCTCCCATCTCCTCTCCTCCTCTCCTCCTCCTCTTCTCCTCCTCCTCCCCTCCTCTCCTCCTCCTCCTCTCCTCCTCCCCTCCTCTACTCCTCTACTGCTCTCCTCAGTTCATCTCCCAGACAGCCCAAGTATGTCTCCCATCTCCTCTCCTCCTCCTCCTCTCCTCCTCCTCTCCTCTTCTCCTCCTCCTCTCCTCCTCCCCTCCTCTACTCCTCTACTCCTCTCCTCAGTTCATCTCCCAGACAGCCCAAGTATGTCTCCCATCTCCCCTCCTCCTCTCCTCCTCTCCTCCTTTCCTCCTCTCCTCATCCTTAACCTTGCCTCCCTCTCTCCCATCCCTCCTCCCTCTCTACCCCCCCCCCCCCATCCCTCCCCCCTTGACTCACCCATGAAGTCCTGGGTGGAGAAGCGGCGGAACTCCTGGGTGAGGTTCAGCAGGGTGGTGTTCAGGACCCCCACCCTGGAGCGGACCTCCACCAGCTGCACCTGCTCCAGGTCCTGGATGGCCCCGCCCTGCGTCGTCACGGTGACGTTGAGGCCGCCCAGGTGGCGCCAGAGCCCCGAGACGTGGCGGTTCAGTCCGGTCTTGACGCTGCGCAGCCCGACGGAGACGGCGTCCAGACGGCCCCCCAGGGCCTCCAGCTGGGCCAGACGGCGCTCCAGGCCCTCGCCGGAGCTCCGGCAGGCGGCCACCTCCGTCAGCACGTTGCTGCGCAGCTCAGTCAAAAGGAGGTCCAGGCCCCCGAACCGCTGGCCAGAGTCCTCCAGGTGGTCCTGGAGCTCCCCCTGGATGGAGTTGACCTGCGGGGGGCCCCAGCAGAACGGGTCAGGGGGGTGCATCAGGGGGGGGTCTGTGATTTGGTCTGCTTTGCTACACATGAGACACACTGAAGGTAGCTAAACACGATGCACTTTCATTAAGGGCGACGTGTTGTACCACCCGGTGTGTGTGTGGTCAGCCGTTGCGAGCCGTTTTGAAAATCAGCCTCTTCTGACATCACAAGGGGGCGTGTACAACTAGATGTATGATGGGTAGATGAGCAACATTTAATACAGTCCACTGGGTGGGCTGGTAGACTGACCTATCCAGAACACATCTAGGTGGACACGCCCACTTGTGACGTCAGAAGAGGCCGATTTTCAAAACGGCTAACCACACACACGCCTGGTGTTATAACACGCCACCTTTAAAATGAAAACTCATTCATGTTCCCAGATGTTATCACCCTGGTTCTGTACTGCACTAGACTGGGTAGCCCCGCCCATTCTTCCGGCGATTTGAGTCCGCCCTGCAGAAGGGTCTGGAGAAGAGCAATACATTTCTTTCTGCTTCCGATATGTTTTGGCGGAAGCCAATCACCAAGCTGGCTTTTCCCCCTGGCGCGCTATTGGCTGGTTTAACACAATGACGACAGGGAAGCGACGGCAAGCAGCCAAATCGCGTACAGAGTCGGTTGAACTAGGGCCCGTTGATCACGGCTCTTGTGCTGAAGAAAACGACGGCCGCTTCCCCAGACCAACGTGCGATCTAGGACTGAGCCTGGTGGGGTAATAGCCAGGCTAGTACTGCACCACATGAAGGACGCTCTAACACCCGTCCTCTAGGTCACTGGGAGAGTTCCTCTAGCCCAGCAGCACTCTAACTCTACTATCTAAAGACTGGTTTAAGGTGGACTCTCAGGACCGCGTTCCTTACGTCGGCGATGATGTCGTCGCTGGCGGAGCTGAGGTCCAGCAGGGCGCCGCCGTGCTGCTGCAGCGTCCGGCGGGCGCTCTGCAGGGACCCGTTCAGGGTGGCAATCGCCCTGCCCGTCTCGCCCAGCGCCCCGTCCAGCCGTGCCGTCTGGTTGGCGAGCTCCTCCCTCAGGTCCCCCAGGCCGTCGTCGCAGCGCCGGCCGTACGCCTCCACCTCCTCCCTCAGCCGCCCCACCTCCTCCTGCAGGGTGGAGCACACCTGGGAGCAGGCGGAGCCGTCCGTGTCCAGCCGCCGCCGCAGGTCCTCCAGCCCCTCCCCGCAGCGGGCCAGGGCGGCGCCGGTGGCGTTGGAGAACGCCCGGAGGTCGCCCTCCACCGTGCGGCAGACGGCGCAGCGGGCCACGTCGCGGCCCAGCGTCTCCACCTCCGTCAGCACGCGGTTGAAGCGCTCCCCGCCCGCCCCCGTCACCCCCTGGATCCTCCTGAGGTCCTCCCCCAGGCCGGTGACCCGGTCCTTCAGGGAGTCCCCGGACACCGACAGGTCCCTCAGCCGCGTGTCGAACCGCCGGAGGTCGTCCTGGTTGGACTCCACCCTCCACTGCAGGGTCTTCACCGCGTCCTCCGTCGCCCCGTCGCCGGCGTCGGGGCCGCACGCCTCGGAGCAGGCGTTGGCCGCGACGGCCAGCCCCGCCTCCAGGAGGGCGGTGGCGTTCTCCAGCCGGCTCAGGCGGCCGCTGTGGGCGGTGACGGTGTCTCCCAGCACCGTCAGGTCCAGCTCCACCTTCCCGATCCTGAAGGCGTGGTCGTCCAGGAGGCCGAGCACGACGCTGCGCAGCTGGGAGACCTCGCGCTGCACCACCTCCTTCATGTTGCTGCCCGTGTTGGAGCAGCGCTGCTCCGCCTTCCTCACCGTGGTGTTGAGCCTCTTCTCCACCTCCCGCAGCCGCCCGCTCAGCCGATCCTCCGTGACCCGCCCCTTCCCGTCGCCGCCCACCCCCGACAGCTCCTTGTCCAGGCGCCCCTTGAGGACGTCGTAGGCGGCGGAGGTGGAGCCCAGGCGGAGCTCCACGGAGGCCAGCCGGGCCCCCAGGTCCTCCAGAGTGGAGCAGCAGGCGGAGGAGCGCTCCGTCTCCCGGCGGGCCGTCTCCTCGCTCCGCCTCAGGTCCTCCAGGAGCTTCTCCAGGGAGCGGATCCGGTCCTGGTCCGTCTTCTGCTGTTGGCGCAGGTCCTCCACCCCGGCCTGAGGAGAAGGAGGGGGACCAGGGGTGAGGAGAACCCTGAGGAGAACCCTGAGGAGAACCCTGAGGAGAACCTTGAGAGGAACTCTGGACTCTGAGCAGGACTCTACGGCTATGGGAGGTAGGATTCAGGAAGGTCAGAAAGACCTAAAGTCTTATGAGGCCTTCATCGTCATAATAACACCATCTAAATGCTGAAGGGTAATCTAGGGTTCTGTAGGGTACAGCAGGGTACAGTAGGGTGCTGTAGTTGGGTTCTGCAGGGTTCTGCAGGGTTCTGTAGGGTACAGCAGGGTACTGTCATACAGTAGAGTTCTCTAGTCTACAGTGGGGTTCTGTAGGGTTCTGTAGGGTACAGCAGGGTACTGTCATACAGTAGGGTCCTCTAGGTTACAGTGGGGTACTGTAGAGTACAATAGGGTACTGTAAGGTACAGCAGGGTACTGTAATACAGCAGGGTCCTCTAGGTTACAGCAGGGTCCTCTAGGTTACAGCAGGGTTCTCTAGGTTACAGCAGGGTCCTCTAGGTTACAGCAGGGTCCTCTAGGTTACAGCAGGGTTCTCTAGGTTACAGCAGGGTTCTCTAGGTTACAGCAGGGTTCTCTAGGTTACAGCAGGGTCCTCTAGGTTACAGCAGGGTCCTCTAGGTTACAGCAGGGTCCTCTAGGTTACAGCAGGGTTCTCTAGGCTATAGTGGGGTTCTCTAGGTTACAGCAGGATTCTCTAGGTTACAGCAGGGTTCTCTAGGTTACAGCAGGGTCCTCTAGGTTACAGCAGGGTTCTCTAGGTTACAGCAGGGTTCTCTAGGTTACAGCGGGGTTCTCTAGGTTACAGCAGGGTTCTCTAGGCTACAGTGGGGTACTGTAAGGTACAGCAGGGTGCAGTAGTAGGCTACAGTTACAGGGTACCACGGACCTGACAGGAGGAGCAGGACAGCGTCACGCGTCCCTCAAGCTGGGTGAGGATCTCCTCCTTCAGGGTGTGGAGCTTCCCCCCGGGGGGGAGGGGTCCCTTCGGGGACCCGTCCACCGCGTTCCCCCCCTCCTGTATCCGGTGGTTGATGTGGAGCAGCGTCTGGTCGTGGATCTGGAGTCAGGATTGATTGAATAGAAGGAAGGATGAGTGAATGGATGAATGGGAAGACTTGTGTATAGAAGGGTATATTGATGGATGGATGAAGTGTAAAGGAAGGTGTGAGGATGAGAGGGTGAGGGGGGGATGAGAGGGTGTGTAAGGGGGGGGGCACCTGGCTGCGGTTGGACAGCTGGTCCAACCGGTTCTGGATGTGGTGGATGGTCTCCTTCATGGGGGGCTGACCTGCATCTGCCGGGACCCCCACCCCTGTCAGCCCGGATCTACAAGGAGCAGAACCACACCTTCATGCGCTGTTCATGTTCTGTTCATGTGCCGTTCATGTGCTGTTCATGTGCTGTTCATTTGCTGTTCATGCGCTGTTCATGTGCTGTTCATGTACCGTTCATGTGCTGTTCATGTACCGTTCATGTGCTGTTCATGTGCTGTTCATGTGCTATTCATGTGCTATTCATGTGCTGTTCATGTGCTGTTCATGTGCTATTCATGTTCTTTTTTTTCCGTTCATCTTATGTTCATGTACTGTACATGTTTTGTTCACGACTGCTCATGTGCTGTTCATGTGCCGCTCATGTGCCATTCATGTGCTGTTCATCTAATGTTCATTTTATGTTCATCTACTGTTCATGTGCTGTTCATGTGCTATAGATGTGCTGTCCATGTGCTGTATTGTTAACCCAGGGTTGTGCGTCCTACCTAACCCTGGGTTAACCTCTCATACCCTTTTTTAAAGAAAAACTTAAATAGTGCAGCTCATGGCTCAACCAGCTAACAAGCTAACCATGGAGATGGAGGAAGGAACCTACAGGGTGGAGGTGACGGAGGTGAGGGTGGTCTGCATGGTGTGGAGGTCCTTGGTGAGGCCCCTGATCTTCTCCTCCAGCTGTCGGACCTTCTGGCCGTCGCCTGCAGAGGGCCGAGGTGAGACGGCAAGCAGCTCAGAACAAAGACCTCAGACATCTACCTACTGGCACACTGGGACCCTCGGGGATCGAACCCGAAACCTTTCAGCTGGGAGTCAAACCCCTGACCCCTGTCGCAGCGCCCCGATACGGGAGGTAAAGCCTTCGTACCGTCCCCTCCACCCCCTCCACCCCCTCCACCCTGCTCGCAGCCGCCGTGGGGGCCGGTCGGCCGGACGGGGGGGTGGACCGCGATGACCTTGGTGTCCGTGACGACCGTCGTCGCGTCGCAGCAGTCGTCCCCCGTGTAACCATGACAACACTTCCACTCCATCTCGGTCACCATCTTGTAGGCGACCCTGTAGCGCGGCCGTCGGAACACTCGGTAGCTAGGAGGGAGCGCACAGCGGCCGTTAGCGTGTTAGCTCGTCATTCAACACATACATGGCTCCAGTTAGCTTGTTGGTTAGCCGTCTAAAGCAAACACGGTTACTGTTAGCTCGTTTGCTTGACGTCTAATACAGACATGGTCCCAGTTAGCTTGTTGGTTAGGCGTTTAGAACAGACGTAATCGCAGTTAGCTTGTTAGATGGTCATTTAAAACACAAAAGATGGCTGTTAGCTTGTTAGCTTGTTGGCTAGTCATTTACACACTCATTTAGTCTTTATGTATGATATCTGTTAGCTCGTTAGCTGGTCAATAAAAACATAGCCCCTTCAAACATACATTACGTGACAGTTCATCATTTACAACGTTCACCATCATTTCAATACCTTAAATAATCACAAAAAGACGTGTAAATACTCTCCAACAAATAAACAGTCAGAATGAACGGTTTACCGGAGACTGAGTGTACCCACGTATCAAGTATCATCAGAGTTCACTCTAAGAGCAACAAATGTTTAGCACTCCCACATGTTGGTGTTCTGTTTGGCTCAGAGACCTTCGAGGGTCTGGGGAGTCCCTGGTGCCCTCGGGGGGGCAGCGGGCTGGGGTTCCAGTAGGGGGTTAGGGTCAGGTAGGGGCTAGGGTCTGGGGTTAGGGTCTGGTAAGGGTTAGGGTCTGAGGTTAGGGTCTGGTAAGGGTTAGGGTTCAGGTAAGGGTTTGGAGTCAGGGATAGGTAGGGGTTAGGGGTTAGGTTCAGGTAGGTATTAGGGGTTAGGGTCAGGTACGGATTAGGGGTTAGGGTCAGGTAGGGGTTAGGGGTTAGGGTCAGGTAGGGGTTAGGGGTTAGGGTCAGGTAGGGGTTAGGGGTTAGGGTAAGGTAGGGGTTAGGGGTTAGGGTCAGGTAGGGGTTAGGGGTTAGGGTCTGGGGTTAGTGTCAGGTAGGGATTAGGGGTTAGGGTCTGGGGTTAGGGTCAGATAGGGGTTAGGGGTTAGGGTCTGGTAAGGGTTTGGGGTCAGGGTGAGGTGAGGGCTTGGGGTTCGGGTTAGGGTACGGTCGTGCATTAGAGGGACTCGGGGAACAATAGAAGGTTTGAGGT
>NC_136949.1:2196284-2198784 GCF_949987615.1 Pollachius pollachius
GGTGGTGGTGGAGGTGGGAGAGGAGGTGGTGGTTAGGGTTTAGCGGTTAGCGGTTAGCGGTTAGCAGTTAGCGGTTAGCGTGTTGACATTCCGGGGCTCTTCACGGTGGGCGTCTCCACGGGTCAGGAAGTCTTGTTTTCTTTCACTAAAACCACGACCTCTAACTGCTGACTGGAGTGGGGGGGGGGGGGGGGGGGGGGGGCGTTGTGCGCCAACACCCAACGATAGAAGCAGATCGCCAACAAGACACCACCAGCAGAGAGACTCTAAGGCCCAGGGCGGGGTTTGTTGATGTGAGTCAGAGAAAGGGGAGGAGGGAGGGAGGGAGGAGGGAGGAGGGAGGGAGGGAGGCAGGGAGGGAGGGAGGGAGGGAGGGAGGAGACAGTGAGGGAGGGAGGGAGGAGACAGGGAGGGAGGGAGGGGACAGTGAGGGAGGGAGGGAGGAGACAGGGAGGGAGGGAGGAGACAGGGAGGGAGGGAGGAGACAGTGAGGGAGCGAGGGAGGGAGGAGACAGTGAGGGAGGGAGGAGGGAGGAGACAGTGAGGGAGGGAGGAGGGAGGAGACAGTGAGGGAGGGAGGACGGAGGAGACAGTGAGGGAGGGAGGAGGGAGGAGACAGGGAGGGAGGAGACAGTGAGGGAGGAGACAGTGAGAGAGGGAGGAGGGAGGAGACAGTGAGGGAGGGGGGAGGGAGGAATGTGGAGCCGGTAGCTCCGCCACCCACTGAGCCGCGGCCGTGACCTTCACACTGCTGGGAAGATGATCCTAACATCACTCAAGATCATGCATCACACAACACACAACACACATCATACATCATACATCACACATCACAAATCACAGATACACAGGTCACATTCTAACAGTCTCCTGTCTTAGAGAATCTCCTCTAGACCAGTCTGTTACCAGTCTCTAGACCAGTCTGTTACCAGTCTGTAGACCAGTCTGTTACCAGTCTGTAGACCAGTCTGTTACCAGTCTGTAGACCAGTCTCTAGACCAGTCTGTTACCAGTCTGTAGACCAGTCTGTTACCAGTCTGTTACCAGTCTGTAGACCAGTCTGTAGACCAGTCTGTAGGCCAGTCTCTAGACCAGTCTCTAGACCAGTCTGTTACCAGTCTGTAGACCAGTCTGTTACCAGTCTCTAGACCAGTCGGTTACCAGTCTGTTACCAGTCTCTAGACCAGTCTCTAGACAAGTCTCTAAACCAGTCTGCTACCAGTCTGTTGACCAGTCTGTTACCAGTCTGTAGGCCAGTCTCTAGACCATCCTCTAGACCAGTCTCTTGACCAGTCTCTTACCAGTCTGTAGACCAGTCTGTTACCAGTCTGTAGGCCAGTCTCTAGACCAGTCTCTAGACAAGTCTCTAAACCAGTCTGTTACCAGTCTGTAGGCCAGTCTCTAGACCATCCTCTAGACCAGTCTCTAGACAAGTCTCTAAACCAGTCTGCTACCAGTCTCTAGGCCAGTCTCTAGACCAGTCTGTTACCATCCTCTAGACCAGTCTGTTACCATTCTCTAGACCAGTCTCTAGAGCAGTATCTAGACCAGTCTCTAGACCAGTCTCTTACCAGTCTGTAGACCAGTCTGTTACCAGTCTCTAGACCAGCCTATAGACAAGTCTCTAAACCAGTCTGTTACCAGCAGGCCATACCAGAACTCAATAAGCACCAGTTGATTGTGAGCACTGTACTTGGTGCCATTATCTTTCGAGGGCATTGAGCAGCCGGTCTCATCTGGTGAGATAGAATCCAAAGGCCGCCATCTTGTTTGGTTATTCAGTCCAGCATCAGGTCCACACATGGAGGCGCTGGGCTCCGTGTTGGTCTGGTGGCTTCCTGGGACGGGGGCCGAGTTGGCCGCTGCGTGGGAGACGAGTTGGGAGTCTCATTATCCTCCATTACTCCTATCAACGGGTCCCTGTGGCTCCACAGGAAGAGGAGGAGCTTGTCTCCACAGGAACAGGATGATGCCCAGATAGACGGCCCCGCCCTCACTGGTCAGTCACTGGGATTAGTATTAATTATCATTATTAATATACTTATAGTATAGTCATTATTATTAGTAGTCTAGTTATACCCCGGTTTGTACATCACTTTTTTGTTCTGGTTCTCATTACTTAATATGTTTTAAAGTTAATGTGTTACATTTTGTTATTGTTAATGTAATTATTATTTGTAATAATTGTTATTGGCTTTACTGTATTATTAGTGAAATAGACCCCTCTCCCCCCACACACACACAAACCAACACACACACACACCAACACACACACACACACATACCAACACACCCACACCCACACACACCAACACACACACATTCCTCCTGTGTGGCCTGATGAAACCAAGGATGTTTATGTTGACGCAAGACGGGAATAATTAAGACACACACACACAGGCATGCACAGAGACACACATACACACTTGCACACATGCACATACACACACACACACACGCACACACACACACACACTCATAAATACTCAGCAGCTTAGCA
>NC_136949.1:2208784-2248784 GCF_949987615.1 Pollachius pollachius
AAGGGGCGTGTCCTCAAGGAGTAGTTATTGTTTTGGAGGCGTGTCTTAAGAGGGGCGTGTCTGTGATGGAGGCGTGTCCTAAGAGAGGCGTTTCTGTGATGGAGGCGTGTCCTAAGAAGGGTGTGTCTGTGATGGAGGCGTGTCCTAAGAGAGGCGTTTCTGTGATGGAGGCGTGTCCTAAGAGGGGTGTGTCTGTGATTGATGTTTAAAGTGTTCTGCTCTGAAGCAGCCAGTTAAGAAGTCTGATTTCTACATTGGGACGGGTGGGGGTTAGGTAAACAAAACATACACACTTACACACATTAACACAGGCTAACACAGTCTGACACTCTCGCACAAACATCAACACATTACATCCAGTTCCTATTTTGTAAAGGTTCATCGTCTGCATGGTAGTTTTGTGGCGTTCTCTGGTGGAATCGAAGCACAGGTCAGAGCCTGGAGAATCAGCCAATCAGGGGGGAGCTCTGATGCGTTTAAACTGCAGGGTGTTTGTCAAAATAAACGTCTATTTACACTTTTTCTCTGCTCGTCCTCATTTCTGACATTAATCTGCGTTAACCTGCCACACAGGGACCACAAGGGAAATAAGCCTTAGGGCTTTGTGTCTTCTCTGACTATTTATGCATTTTAATGTATGATGAGAGTGCTGTTCATATTTTATATCAAAATGGTCAAACAAAATCAATCAAACATGGTGCACTTTGATGCTCAATCATCTACTAAGGTCTTAATTATAACAATTTAACCAGTGTTGTGCCTGAACGCGTTGACTGAACGAAAGTTCATGAACTCGTTCATATTTTGGGCGAACGTGAACTGAACGTACTGTATTACTGCCTGATGAACGTTACTGTGAACTCGTTCATTCTGGTGTCAGTGAACGGCAGGCTCACTCGGTTTAACTTCGTTCAATGGGGGGGTTATTTGTTTATCAACACGGCGGACGCGCGAGCAGATCGCCGTGTTGTTTGACCGGTTGCCATGGTAATCTCCGTGCGGTTCATTTGCTGTTGAGGTGTTGCCAGCTTACTGTTACATTAAACTGTAATCAGAAAAGTTGGTTATATGCTACAGACCCTATAGTATCTATAAAGGCTGGGACGAATTTCAAATTATAAATATGTACAATTTATTTTGAAAGTATAGACCAGCGCAATTCCCATTGAAACGAATGGCGCGGTGATTATTCTTCAAAACGAGAGCTGTTAAATTGTGGAAAATGAATTAAACTGTAATCAGACAAAGCGGTTATATGCTATAGACCCTAGAGTATTTGTGGTATAAAGGCTCAGACGAATTTCGAATTATAAATATGTACAATCCATAACGTTAGCTCTCTGGCTCATAGCTCAGCGGATTAGAATACCTCCTAGAATCATTGCTTGTTGGCCGGAAACGGAAAGGGGGGCTGTTCACGTTTGGTTGTAGTCTTTTCGCTCGGTTCTCCGTCTCATCAGTAGGGCTAGAACCGAGCGAAAAGACTACAATCAAACGTGAACACCCCCCCCCCCTTTCCGTTTCCGCCAACGAGCAATGAGTCTTCCAACAGAAATCAATGGGATTTACAAAATGCGCTAAATGTGCAATAAAACACGATAGAAACTGTATTTCGCTACGATACTTGATTCAACCACTCTATATCATCCTAGACAAACCACAAAGGGGGCTCAATGTTCAAAATACCGGAAAAAACGAAAAGCTCACAGCAACATATTGAAAAAAAGAACTATGAACTAGTTCATTTTTTGGAACTGTGAACTTAGTTCAAAATTTTGGAATTATGAACGTTTAACTGAACTAGTTCATTTTAAAATTTGTGAACTGAACTTTGAACTAGTTCACGAAGAAAGTGAACTTTCCCAACACTGAATTTAAATTCAGTTGAATAAATATGGTTACATTCAGCGTTAGCTCGCCCAAGGTTCAGTTCACACAGATTAAAATTAACTGGTTCGTGTTCGACGCTCACGTTCAGTAGAACCCAACGGGGTCGTTCAGTTCACCGCTCAGCTAATGAACGCGTTGATGGACAACACCGTTAACGTCACATGTTCTTCAGGAGGATAAGACGATCAGACCAATGAGGTCTGAGGTGCAGGGAGAGAACTTGGAATAAAACCGCATCGTCTCGTGAAGAGTGACTGGTTCTATACGGCATTTTAGAGTGTAAACAAAAGGCGTCAAGATACATCTTGGTGGCGGAACGCGAGCGGCTTCCACTGACCTGAAGCCATCCAGCCGGCTACAGCAAAGTTAAATCGTTAAAAACATTGATCTGAAGTTGAAACAATGACGAAAACGATAAATACATTATAAATATAGATATTTATTAATGAGACCATTCCGTAGCACCCCACAAGAAAAATACTTAATTCAAGCCATTTACTCTAGTTAGTTTACTAGTTTGTACCGGGGGCGAAAATTGTACCGCCTACGTATTCCGCGACGAAACGTTACGTCATCGTTCGACGCGATTTTCCGTTGCCAGGCAGGTTTCAAAAAACATTTGCGCTCATCAAGACGAAATAACATAATACAGATAACACTTGTATTTACTATATATTTGTATTGTATTGAATTTAGCTAGTAAACTGAGTGTTTAAAGTGTATCGTAGTTTATATTTGTATTGTATTTAATTGTTTAATTGAATTTAGCTAGTAAACTGCAGAGATGGGACAAAGTCACGGTTTGGCAAGTCCCAAGTAAGTCCCAAGTCTTAACAGTCAAGTCCGAGTGGGGTCCCAAGTCAAGACGGGGAAAGCCAAGTCGAGTCCGAGTTAAAGTCACACCAAAGCCAAGTCGAATCCAAGTCAAAGTCACAAACTTTTTCAAGTCTTGAACAAGTCACCATGTATTTTTACTTAATAATGTCATTATTAGGCTATTGATCATAATTTCAACATATCACTCTAATGTGCAGTCATTTCTTATCAACACAGTTATAATATGTTCATTGTTTCTGTCTTCAAAAGTGTTATGATATGCGCATGCGGTGAAATCGTATGTTTTTAAAAGTAGCCCAATAGCGTGGGAAAACCGCCCAATCTGGCAACACTGCTGTACGTCCTCACCTCCAGCGTCAACGAAAATCAATGAGACCAACTGAAACGAATCCAATATGAAACTTTAACTGTGATTCTGAAGAAAGCATAAATTATATCAAAATTCAGTTTAGATATTATTGAAGATACGAGTGTGTAGATTTGTTATATTTTTTGAATGAAGGTAAATGGTTGAACAATGATTTAGTTACGATGTCTTAAGTGTCAGAGGCTGGCCAAACGGCTTCAATGGGACCAACTCAAAACGCAGCTGAAATGAAACTAAAACTGTTATTCTGAATAAAGTATAAACAATATCGAAATTTCGTTTTGATATTATTGAAGTGTAGATTTGTCTTCGCTCGCTGTTTTTTTTTTTTTCCATCTTCACGGAAGTGAATGCGTCTTGGGTGTCTAGCCCTCTAGGCGGGAAACAGGTTAGCTATCTAAAACAATAAATGTTTTTGACTCAAGACATGTCGAGTCATTACAAGTCAAAGAGGCAAAGTCCGAGTCAAGTCTCAAATCAATAGCAGTCAAGTCTAAGTCGAGTCGCAAGTCATTCGTAATATTGTCGAGTCTGAAGTCATCAAAATCATGACTCGAGTCCAAGTCATGTGACTCGAGTCCACATCTCTGGTAAACTGAGTGTTTAATGTGTATCGTAGTTTATATTTGTATTGTATTTAATTGTTTAATTGAATTTAGCTACTAAACTGAGTGTTTAATGTGTATTGTAGTCTAGCTAGCTTGTGTTCATTTAATTTAGATAATAGACGTCATCGTTCGACGCGAACACCTGCCAGGCAGGTTTGGAATTGTCGAACGCGGATTAGTTACAATTTTTGCCCCGGTACAATTTTGGTGTGACAGTGCCATCGGAGAACGCGTCGGCTTTTGCCACCCGGGAGATGATTGTGAGGTCTTGAATCGTCGTGAAACAATGACGAAAACGATAGTTATATAATAAATATAGATATTTATTAATGAGACCATTCCGTAGCACCCCGCAAGAAAAATACTTCATTCAAGCCATTTACTCAGTTTGTTTGCTAGTTTGTATCGGGGGCGAAAATTGTACCGCCTACGTATTCCGCGACGAAACATTACGTCATCGTTCGACGTGATTTTCCGTTGCCAGGCAGGTTTCAAAAAACATTTGCGCTCATCAAGACGAAATAACATAATACAGTTAACACCTGTATTTACTATATATTTGTATTGTATTGAATTTAGCTAGTAAACTGAGTGTTTAAAGTGTATCGTAGTTTATATTTGTATTGTATTTAATTGTTTAATTGAATTTAGCTAGTAAACTGAGTGTTTAAAGTGTATTGTAGTCTAGCTAGCTTGTGTTCATTTAATTTAGATAATAGACGTCATCGTTCGACGCGATTGTCAGGTTTGGAATTTTCGAACGCGGATTACGTAGCGGTACAATTTTCGCCCCTGGTACAATTTTGGTGTGACAGTGCCATCGGAGAACGCGTCGGCTTTGGCCACCCGGGAGATGATTGTGAGGTCATGAATCGTCGTATAACAGGGGAAGATGATGATGGTTGAAATAGACACTGGAGCGGTGAGGTTGTGTTATGTTTTTATCTCCTGTTCAGGGTACAACACTAACGAACCATTTCACTTCAAAGTCATATAAAGTCATATATTTACACAAAACTCTCCAATAACACAAATATTGTCAGGATTATTCTTGGATGTCTACAGTCAACAACAGAAATCAATCAGTTTGTGGCGTGTAACTCCAATTAAGAGTTCCCTCGTTAGGAGACAGCCAATCAGAAGGCCTGAAGGATAACGATGACACACAGTTCTCTGAGCAACTGTTGGACGGGGGCCAAGACTCCGCCTCCTGTCTGTCACCTGGCGTAACAAAAGCCACCTCCCCACTCCCGTTTCCACGATAACAAGGATAAAAGGTTTCAAAATAAAAGCCTCCTTCTCAGTCTCTCTAAAAGCTCTTCAGACTCATTTCAAATTAAAAGCCCGCTTTCCATCTTAAGAAACAAATAAACCAGATTCTCCATATTAGAAATTATGGACACGTATTTCTCAACCAAGTCCGTTTTTGCTTCAAAGTAATTTTGAAAGAAGGCGAGTGGCTCCTCCTCCTCCTCAGATGAGGAAGATGATGTCGTCGGCCACCATCACCTGGTTGTCGTCCTGCATGCGTGAGAGCGCGGCGCGGACCTCTGCGTCGGAGAACGCCGCCGCTTGCTCCTTGTTGACGCCCTGCAGCAGAGAGACCATCCCCACCGACTGGGCGTGGCTCTCCTGGAACACCGAGAACAGCCGCGCCTTGAAGGCCTTCAGCCTGGGGGGGGGGGCAGGTCAGTCAGTTCAGGTTCAAACACCTTTCAGCATGTTGTTGGTGTGAGTGGCGGTAACTCACCGGTCTGCGGAGATGGAGCTCTGGCCCTCCTGGGAGGGGGGCACCACCTCATCATCCATGGCCTCCTCCTCCACCTCCGCGGCCTTGGCCGGTTTGGGGGTTCCAATCTGGACTGGGGGGGGGGGGGGGGGGACACACAACATTAAACCAGGTCACAATCAAGAATAACAGACTCCATTAGAACATGTAATAGTCGATTCTAATCTAGAATAAAATACTTATTAGACTATGTTTATTGGATTATAATCTGGATCAGACTAGATTAGACCATGTAAAGTGGATTATAATCTAATTCTAATCTGACTAGTCAAGATTAGAATCTAGAATAACCCGCCTAGATGTAATCTAAAGCGAGTGTTCTTACTGTCTGGGACGTGCTCGGCGCTGAAGTCGAAGGGGCTGTAGGGCTCGCTGCCCTGGGACCCGCGGCGCCCCCTAAGGACGCACAGGGAACAGCAGCTGGTCAACCACCACTCACACAGCACAGGGAACAGCAGCCGGTCAGCCACCACTCACACAGCACAGGGAACAGCAGCCGGTCAGCCACCACTCACACAACACAGGGAACAGCAGCCGGTCAGCCACCACTCACACAGCACAGGGAACAGCAGCCGGTCAACCACCACTCACACAGCACAGGGAACAGCAGCCGGTCAGCCACCACTCACACAACACAGGGAACAGCAGCCGGTCAGCCACCACTCACACAACACAGGGAACAGCAGCCGGTCAGCCACCAGTCACACACCACAGGGAACAGCAGCCAGTCAGCAACCAGTCACACAACACACACAGAGAACCACACATACAGAACCACACACATTACAACGGTCTGATGGTCTCAAGGGCCGTACCTCTTCCTCGCTGAATGGGGCGTGGCCTGGGAGCTCCTCACTTCCTCTTCCTCGTCGGAGGCGGAGTCATCGTCCTTCCTCGACCGTTTACGCTCCTTCTCCAACACCTGTTCAAACGCATTTCAAAATAAAAGTCTGAACAGGCGTCTCTACGAATCTTTGCACATGCAAGCCTCTCCTCAACCCAAACTGCTACAACCACAGAAACAACTTTTCAAAATAAAAGCCCTTCTTTTAAAAGTGCTCAAACACTGAATAGTCCCTTTGCTCTAGACCAGGGGTCGGCAACCTTTTGTATCAAAAGAGCCATTTTGGCCCATCTCCCGCAAAAAAAAAATGTTTGGAGCCGCAAACTTTTTAATTCACCCCCTCCCTGTGACACTCTGTAAAAAAAAACATAGTTCGTTGCATTCATGAAATTATAAAACAACAAAGAGAAAGCTGTTGAAGAACATTTTATTGCTGTTCTAACAGGAAAACCTCAAACTCTTATGAAGAGGAGAAATAACTTTGAAATAAATCAAACATATAGAACGAGTATAATAAGTCTAAACATAAAGAACATAGTTCGTTGCATTCATGAAATTATAAAACAACAAAGAGAAAGCTGTTGAAGAACATTTGATTGCTGTTCTAACAGGAAAACCTCAAACTCTTATGAAGAGGAGAAATAACTTTGAAATAAATCAAACATATAGAACGAGTAGGCTATAATAAGTCTAAACATAAAGAACACCTAAACAGGTAAACATAGGTTTGTTGTCATCCTCTTGATTTTTCCTCGGCCACAGCAATAAACCATCGAATCTGAACAAAAATCAAAATAACACACCAGCTCAGTTTCTAAAATATATATTTTTTGGTTCAAAATAATAGCCTATTAAATTGTAGTGTCCTCACCTGTTTAATGTGATTTCTGTTTCTGAACATCACTGCTAAGCTTTTCTATGTCGGGGCTGTAGGACGTGACCTTCATCTTAACGCAGGATTGCAGGCTGACATCTGTGAGGCGTGAGCGATATTTTGATTTGACATAGTTCATGTTAGAAAATATTTGCTTGCATAAGTATGTGGATCCAAAGATGGACAGGACTCCAAAGGCATACTTCTTGATGTTGTGATAAGTTTCGGGAATTGCATTCCATGTCTCAAACACAAGTTTGTCGGGTTTGGGAAGGTTTTCTATTTCGCTCCATTTGTGTTCTCGAGCGAGAATAGCCTTCCGACGGGCGACGTCTTCGAGATCAGCTGTCAGACTTTTGAACTTGGACACCCATACCTCTTTGTCAGCTATGTCAGCCAGTTCAATTTCAAGATCGGGTTGACTCACGAAAGTGAATGCTGACATGTTCAGCATGGACGGGTCGATGTCCAGGGGTGTGACGGGGAAGGATAATGTGCTTTTTTCCTTTCTGAACTCACTGAATCTTTGTCCAAATGCAGTTTGCATTGCAATGATCGTGTGCTGCAAGTACTCACAATTGATGTTGTGTGACGTTTTGAACTCTCTCAGGGAGGGGAAGTGAGAGAACGTACCTTTCTCCACATCTCTGGCAAACACTGTCATCTTGCGCTCGAACGCCAAAACATACTCCAGCAGCTGAAGGGCAGTGCTTCCTTTTCCCTGGAGACTTCTGTTCAGCATGTTAAGGTGACCTGTCATATCCACCATGAAGTGCAGCTTTTCCAGCCAATCTGGGTGTTCCAGTTCTGGATAGGTGAGGCCCTTACTTTCCAGGAAAGTTTTCACTTGTTCCAGACAAGCCGCAAACCGTTTAAGCACTTCTCCCCTGGACAGCCACCGGACTTTGTTATGCAGCAGGAGATCCGAATATGCGCTGTCGACTTCATCTAACAATGAACAGAACTGTCGGTGGTTTAACCCTTTTGCCATTATTTTGTTGATTATCTGAATGACAAGGTCCATCACCTCTTTGCATTCGGGGGGAAATGTTTGAGCGCACAGTGCTTCTTGGTGCAGGATGCAGTGAAACGTCAGCAGCTCTCGACCCAGCGACTTCTGAAGTAAAGTAATAAACCCCTTCTGTGTTCCTCTCATACTAGGTGCCCCATCAGTAGCCACTGACACCATGTTGGTGGTATTTATTCCTTTGGCTTTTAAACAATTCACCACAGCCTCACAAATGTCCTCCCCCCGTGTTTGGCCTTTGAGCGGTATCAACTCAATAATTTCTTCCTGCGGCCCGTCAGAGTTCACGTATTTGCATAACAGCGCTAGTTGTTCAATGTCGTTCACATCACTGGACTCATCACAGGCGATGGAGAATGCTGGAGCTGAATTTATGTCATTAATTTGTTGACTGGTGATGTTTTCTGACATCTTAATGGTCCTGTCCTTTACGGTTTTTGCAGAGAGAGGCATATCTTTAATTTTCTGAACAATTTCAGTTTTGTTTTTAAAGTCCGAGAATAGATGTTCTGATATTTTAATGAATGTCTCTTTCAAGTATTCTCCATCTGTGAATGGCTTTCCGCACCTGACGATCTCCTGAGCTGCCGCAAAACTAGCAGCAGTTGTTGAATTTGGAGACTTGATCCATTTCTTAAAAGTAATTTTACTCTGCTCACATTTCCGCAGCAGTTCCGAAATCGCTCTTTTCCTTTCATCTCCTGCTTGGTACTTTTCAGCAAATGCGGAGTGTTTGTTCTGGAAATGTCTTTCAACATTACATTTTTTGTTATTGGCTAATTTCTCGCCACATATCAAGCATATAGGTAAGCCTGCATCAGTAGTACTGAAAGCAAATGAATCTGTCCACGCTGAATTAAAATCTCGATTTTCCTCTGCCACTTTTCTTTTCTTGGATTTATCCATGGTAAGTTTACTCAATATTAGTCAGAGAGGGAGTTACATGGTTAAATCTTTAGCTGTCATGTGGCATCAGGGATAGCCTACAGTAGCCTACAGTAGACTACAGTAGCCAGTCAGCAGCGTCAACCGTTGACGTTCTACGTGATCGGTCATGGCCAGCAATGTAAACAAGGAATAGATAGCATAGCATAGCATAGCGATACAATAGTCAAGTAATGAAAAAACTGTAAGGACCTTTATTATCAAAATATAACGTACTGAAACTTTAATATTCAACACAGCTAAATAACTTTTTGACTACGAACTTTAATGCTGTAAACCCTTCTCGCTCAGTATTCGTTCGTGCAATTGGCTGTCAACGGTGGATGCTGCTGATTGGCGGCTCACTGGCATGTCCCGCCTCCTGCCAATGGCAGCATCTAGGCTACTTCCTGATGCCAGATGCCAGTTAAAGATTTAACTCCTACTGGGATTAGCCACCTGCAAATCAACGAAGCTTTGTCATTCACTCCCCCCCTCACGGTAGCGCTATTGCGCATCCATTGCGACCTCTCGTTTAGTTGACGATATATATAAAAATATATATATAATATATATATTTTTTTTTTTATTTTTTTTTTTAAGAAAACTGCAGGGAGCCACGGCTGAGGGGCTAAAGAGCCGCATGCGGCTCCGGAGCCGCAGGTTGCCGACCCCTGCTCTAGACCCTGGTTCCAACTACGAAAGAACCGGTCCTTTCACAGTAAAAGCCCATCCTATGAGCCCACCAGGTCCATTCACAGTAAAGGCCGTCCTATGAGCCCACCACGTCCTTTCACAGTAAAAGCCCGTCCTATGTGCCCAGCAGGTCCTTTCACAGTAAAAGCCCGTCCTATGTGCCCAGCAGGGCGTCGGACTACAGACCTTCTTGAAGTAGGCGAACTGGACGAGCTCCACAGCCACCTCCGAGTCCTCCAGCTCCACGGCCTTGCTCATGCGGGCCTTGGCGTGGGCGGTGGCCAGGCGGATCAGCGTCTCCAGGGTCCGGGCCGTCACCGGGGACGTCTGGGGGGGGGGGGGGGGGGGGGTTGCTAGGGTGAAAACCAGCCTCGGCCAAAAGGAGCGTTGGTGCGTTTGTTGATGTTTTGTGTGCAGTGCTGCATTTTCATGTACTCATGTGGTTGCCTTTTCATAGTGTGTTGTGTTGTGTTGTGTTCATGTATTCATTTGCGTGCCTTTTGGTAGTGTTGTGTTCATGCATTCATGTGGGTAGTTCTTCAGTGTTGTGTTCATGTATTCATGTGGGTAACTCTTCATAGTGTTGTGTTGCGTTGATGTATTCATGTGCGTGGTTCTTCAGTTTTGTGTTCATGTATTCATGTGTGTGGCTCTTCATTGTGTTGTGTTGCATTGATGTATTCATGTGCGTGGTTCTTCAGTTTTGTGTTCATGTATTCATGTTGGTGGTTCTTCAGTGTTTTGCTCATGTATTCGTGTTGGTGGTTCTTCATAGTGTTGTGTTGTGTTCATGTATATATTTCTGTGGCTCTTCATAGTGTTGTGTTGTGTTCATGTACACGGCTCTTCATAGTGTTGTGTTGTGTTCATGTATTCATGTTGGTGGTTCTTCATAGTGTTGTGTTGTGTTCATGTATTCATGTGTGTGGCTCTTCATAGTGTTGTGTTGTGTTCATGTACACGGCTCTTCATAGTGTTGTGTTGTGTTCATGTATTCATGTTGGTGGTTCTTCATAGTGTTGTGTTGTGTTCATGTATTCATGTGTGCGGCTCTTCATAGTTTTGTGTTGTGTTCATGTATTCATGTGCGTGGCTCTTCATAGGGTTGTGCTCACGTATTCATGTGGGTGGCTATTCATAGTGTGTCGTGTTCATGTATTCACGAGCGTGTCTCTATGAGAGCATGAGCGTTGGTTACCCTGGCGATGTCGGCAGCCATCTGCTCCTGGCTGCGGAGGCGGGAGTACTCCTCTGCGATGTGATTGGCCGCCTGCTGCGTGAGCACAGGGGTCACGGCCTTAGCGAAGTGGATGTACTTCCTCATGAACTCCTTACTGATCACCTTGTCCCTGGAGGGAGACACACACACACACACACACACATTTAATGGAAGCGCAATGAGTGAGTGAGAGAGTGTGTGTGTGAGAGAGTGAGTGAGTGAGTGAGTGAGTGAGTGAGTGAGTGAGAGAGTGTGTATGTGAGAGAGAGAGTGAGAGAGAGAGAAAGAGAGAGTGTGTGTGTGAGAATGTGTGAGTGTGTGAGAGTGAGAGTGAGTGAGTGAGTGATCGAGTGAGTGAGTGTGAGAATGTGTGGGTGAGTTTGTGTGAGAGTGAGAGTGAGTGAGTAAAAGAGTGAGAGTGAGTGAGTAAAAGAGTGAGAGTGAGTGAGTAAAAGAGTGAGAGAGTGAGTAAAAGAGTGAGAGAGTGAGTAAAAGAGTGAGTGAGTGAGTAAAAGAGTGAGAGTGAGTGTGACAGTGAGAGCTGGGTGTATGAGACAGTGAGAGAGTGAGTGTGAATGTGTGTGTGTGTGAGTGAGTGTGTGATAGCGGTCCGGTCTGAACCGGTCCTGCTCCTCCTGGCTCCTCCTACCTGCGCCTCCTGCTGCCGTGCAGCAGCTGGTTGTGTTTCTCGTAGATCTGGAGGTCCTCCTGCTCCTCCTCCACCGCGTCGGGGTCCTCCGTCGCTAGCACGTCCACCGCGCCGCCCAGCGCCAGCGCTACACACACACACACACACACACACTGCACTTTAGCACCAGATGGCTTTAGCCTAGCATGGAGCAGAACCTGCCAGTGGGGCCCGGTAGCCTAGCATATAGCCTAGCACATTGCGTGGCTACCAGAGCCCCCATAGCAGGTAGCATGGTTACCAGAGCCCCCCTAGCATGTAGCTTGGTTACCTTAGCCCCCCTAGCATGTAGCATGGTTACCTTAGCCCTCCTAGCATGTAGCATGGTTACCAGAGCCCCCCTAGCATGTAGCATGGTTACCAGAGCCCTCCTAGCATTTAGCATGGTTACCTTAGCCCTCCTAGCATGTAGCATGGTTACCTTAGCCCTCCTAGCATGTAGCATGGTTACCTTAGCCCTCCTAGCATGTAGCATGGTTACCAGAGCCCTCCTAGCATGTAGCATGGTTACCTTAGCCCTCCTAACATGTAGCATGGTTACCAGAGCCCTACTGCTGGCGCGCGTGCACGTCTTAAAATAGCGTGTAGCCTAGCATATAGCATGTAGCCCTGCACCACAACCCCGGGTGCCGGTAGCATTACACCTCTAATTTTGGCATGTAGCCTTTAGCCTAGCGTGCACCTGGTACCTGAGCCCCCCTGGTGGCGCGAGTCGCGGTAGAGGTGCACTTCTTGGGATAGCATGTATCCTAGCATGTAGCCTAGCATGTAGCCTAGCATGTAGCCTGTAGCCTAGCGTGGGCTGGTACCTGAGCCCTCCTGCTGGCGGGCGTCGCGGTAGCGGTGCATGCGCAGCACGTGGTCAGAGATCTGGCGGTCGTGCTCGGGGTCCATGACGTCCAGCATGATGAAGAGCAGGTCGAAGCGGGACAGCAGGGAGTCCTGCAGCCCAATGTTCTCCATGGGGGTCTTGTACTGGTCGTACTGGGAGGGGAGAGCGACAGTTAGCCTCAGAGGCAGAGAGTGTGAGAGGCTGTGAGTCTGAGAGGGTGTCAGAGCATGAGAGTGTCAGTGAGAGGGAGAGAGTGAGCGTGTCAGAGTGAGAGAGTGTTAGAGTGAGAGAGTATCTGAGTGAGAGAGTATCAGAGTGAGAGAGTATCAGAGTGAGAGTATCAGAGAGAGAGTGAGAGAGTGTCAGAGTGAGAGAGTATCAGAGTGAGAGAGCATCAGAGCAAGAACCTGTCAGAGTGAGTGTCAGTGAGAGTGAGTGTCGGAATGAGTGTCAGAGTGAGAGTATCAGGGTGAGAGAGAGAGAGTATCAGAGTGAGAGTGTCAGAGTGAGAGAGTATCAGAGTGAGAGAGCATCAGAGTGAGGACCTGTCAGAGTGAGTGTCAGTGAGAGAGTGAGAAAGTATCGAAATGAGTGTGTCAGAGTGAGAGTGTCCGAGTGAAAGTGATATAGTGAGAACATGTCAAGAGTGTCAGGGTGAGAGTGAGAACGTGTCAGAGTCAGAGAGAGAGTGTCAGAGCGAGAGAGTGAGTGTCGGAGTGAGAGTTAAATAGTGAACATTTGAGGGCGTGTGGGTGTGTGAGTGACACATTGCAGGAGTGAGACATTGAGAGTGAGAGAGACTAAAAACGTCGTCCCCGCCCTCCCCCTCTCACCCGGCCGTAGACGGGGTTGGCGGCGGCCAGCACGGAGCAGCGTGCGTTGAGGCGGGCGTGGATGCCGGCCTTGGCGATGGTGACGCGGCCCTGCTCCATCACCTCGTGGATGGCCGTGCGGTCCATGTCCGACATCTTGTCGAACTCGTCGATGCAGACCACGCCGCGGTCCGCCAGCACCATGGCGCCCGCCTCCAGACGCCGCTCGCCTGGGGGGGGGGGGGGGGGGGGGGGGAACGTTAGTGTGTGTGTAGTGTGTTGCATTGTTTTGTTTTGTAGTGTGTGTAGCTACCGGTGGTGTGTTAGTGTTTGTTGTGTTGGGTGTTATAGTGTGTGTAGTAGTGTGTAGTGTGTACCGGTCTCCTGGTCGGTGGTGTGTTAGTGTTTTGTGTTGTAGTGTATAGTGTGTAGTAATGTGTGTATTGTGTCCTTACCGGTCTCCTGGTCGGTGGTGACGGCGGCAGTCAGCCCCACCCCCGAGGAGCCCCTCCCCGTGGTGGGGATGGCTCGGGGGGCCGTGCCCAGAACGTAGCGCAGGAGCTGGGACTTAGCCACCGAGGGGTCCCCTGGAGACAACACAACACGGTAACACAACACGTTAACACAACACGGTAACACAACGCGTTAACACAACACGTAGCGCAGAAGCTGGGACTTAGCCACCGAGGGGTCCCCTGGAGACAACACAACACGTTAACACAACACGGTAACACAACACATTAACACAAAACAACACATTAACACAACACGGTAACACAACACGTTAACACAACACGTAGCGCAGCAGCTGGGACTAAGCCTCTGAGGGGTCGGCTGTTGACAACGCAACACAACAACCCACAACACATTAACACAACACAACACCTTAACACAACACAACACACGTCAACACATTAAAACATCACACAACCCATCACGCCCCCAGCCAGCATTGCCGTACCGATGAGCAGGACGTTGATGTCCCCGCGGATGCGCGAGCCGTTGTCCAGGACCTTCTCCACGCCGCCTAGCAGCATGCAGAGGATGGCCTTCTTGATGTAGGCGTGGCCGTGGATGCTGGGCGCCAGCGAGCGCGACAGCTGGTCGAACATGTCCTGCAAGGCACCATGGGAAATATGACCTCACGCTGGGAGCACGGAACACATTCTGACGTCATTAGTGATCGCTTTTACAACTGCTGCGCTCCAATAATAGAAGAAACAGAATAAATGGAATCATAAATGATACGATGTGAAAATAAACACTAAGTATGCAAAGGCAATAAAAATAAATTGGAAATAAAGCTGCATATGAATAAAGAAATGCTTGTAAATAAATAACGTCTGCATACAGAAATGTACGGACGGTATTATATAAACATAACCCACACATTAAACTAACTAATAATATATACTGCACTGTGACTACAGGATATAGTACCATAGACTCTAGACGTCATGTGGTTTATATCTTTATAGTCACAGGAGGAAGATGTCTCCGGTCCCCTGAGGGCACCTGGAGACGGTCGTCATGGCGACGGTTGTCACGGCGACCCACCTTGGAGTTGGTCTGGCTGAAGCGACGGATCTTGGCAACGTCGGGGGCGGAGAAGACGGGGGAGACTTCCTTACTCACCTGCTTCACCTGGCACCCCATCATGATGGTCCTGGGCGGGGGGGGGGGGGGGGGTTAGTACACCATCACCTCCTTCTCATAGCCACACTGCTCCTCCTACACCTCCTCCTCATAACCACACTGCTCCTCCTACACCTCCTCCTCATAGCCACATTGCCCGTGTGTCTCCCTCCCCACCTGAAGGTCCCTGAGTTAACGCCCCCCGCCCACCCACATGAAGGTGCCTGTGGTGAAGCCCGCCCACCCACCTGAAGGTGCCAGAGTGCCCTCCCCCCACCCACCTGAAGGTCCCTGAGGTGAAGCCCCCCCACCCACCTGAAGGTGCCGGAGGTGAAGCCCACCCACCCACCTGAAGGTGCCAGAGTGCCCCCCCGCCCACCCACCTGAAGGTGCCGGAGGTGAAGCCCGCGGTCTTGCCGGGCAGGCAGCGGTAGGTGCCTATGACCTGCACGCGGTCGCCGGGCTTGGCAACGTCCACCAGGTCGTTGTCCAGGATGACGTCCAGGCTGCGGGGCAGCTGGCCGGCCGGGGCCTTCTCCGGCATCTCCTGCACCGTCACCGTCTGGTGGTCCTTGTACACCGACAAGCCGAACTCCGTCTCCAGGGGGTTGTTCTCCTCGTCCTGGGGGGCGGGGCGCAGGGTCACATGGAGGGGGGGGGGGGGGGGGGGCGCGGCGCCCTGATTGGCTCCTGACTAGAGGAGCCGCGTCAGAGGGGCGGTGGGCTAACCTGGGTCTACAGCTAGTTGGGAGGTGGTTAAGGTCGTTGGTGACCAGAGTACTCAATGATAGTTTAGGTTAACTAGGTAGGGTAGATGGCTCTAGTTAGCTGGTTACCTTGGTGGGGTAGTTAGCTGTAGTTAGCAGGTTACCTTGGTGGGGTAGATGGCGGAGGAGGGGAAGGCCTCCAGAGAGGTCATGTCTGTGTACTTCCTCTCAGACGTCTTCTTGGTGGCGGGGCAGTAATGGACGCTACGCACCACCTTGGGCCGGACCAGAGAACCTGGAACCACAGACACCCCGTCATGACTCGGAGACAGACAGACACCCCGTCATGACTCAGAGACAGACAGACACCACCGCATGACTCACTGACACACAGACCTCACCGGTGATGGAGAACACTCCACCTTTTATGTCCTTCATTACCGGATGAGACACAAACGTCTGTCTGTCTGTCTGTCAGAGCTACACCACCCAGATCTCCTACTCTCGACTAGACCGAACGACTGTGTCCTGGGTAATGTAGTCCCGGGTTCCTGTAGAGGAGGCTCCACTCCTTAGATCTCCAGGGTGTTAAAGACTACATTACCCAGACACGGGAGATGGAAGAGACTCCACACACAGACTCACACACACACACACACACAGTGACCCAGACTCACACTTGGTGACGATGCCCTCCACACACACACACACACACAGTGACCCAGACTCACACTTGGTGGCGATGCCCTCTACACACACACACACACAAACACAGTGACCCAGACTCACACTTGGTGACGATGCCCTCCACACACACACACACACACACACACACACACACACACACACACACACACACACACACACACACACACACACACACACACACACACACACACACACACTCACACTCACACTTGGTGACGATGCCCTCCACACACACACACACACACACACAGTGACCCAGACTCACACTTGGTGACGATGCCCTCCACACACACCATGCCTCCCAGCAGGCGTGCGGTCAGGGAGCGTGGGGTGACGTGCTTGGCGCCGAAGCTTCCCTCCAGCCCGATGAAGAACTCCTCGTGCTGCTTGGCGTAGGTGGCGTCCACCGAGGCCACCATGTCTTTCAGCGCCCGCTGGAACGACAACAGCTCCTCGAAGGCGTTGCTCATCAACCTGCCGGTCACATGGGGCGGGCGTCAGCGTCCCATTGGCCGATCGGCGTGAATGACGCTCGGGTCGTTTGGCAGAACTCAACCCGAGGAACTTGTTTAAGACGACATTAAAGGGGGCATATTATACCGCCAGGCGTGACTGTGGTGAGTTGTTACAAGCCGTTTTGAACATGTGCAGCTTCTGACATCACAGGTGGGCGTGTCCACCTAGACGTGTGACGGATAGATGAGCAACGTCTGCTACAGTCCACCGGGTAGGCTGGCAGACTGACCTATCCAGCACACGTCTAGGTGGACACGCCCACTTGTGATGTCAGAAGAGGCAGATTTTCAGCTTGTAACGGCTAATCGCACCGTGCGGTATAATATGTCACCTTTAAGGAACGTCTACATAACCTACCCTCCGATGTCCCCTCTGGGATCAACATTTCCCCTTACGTTGCCCCCCCCCCCCCCCATCAGTGATGTCACTCTGGGACGGGGGTTCATTAATGTCATCGTTAGCAGGGAATTCATTTAGAACCAGAGACAGCAGTACTGCCCTGCTCCCGGACGTTTAAGCACGGGAATATTCCCGCTATATTGCACTACTTAGAATTTATTTATTGTACATATTACTTATTTTATTTGTTTTACCTAATTCTATTCTTTTGTACTTATTGCAGCGTGGTTCAGAGACAAACACAATTTAGATTTCTCTGTTTGTCTTGCACATATTCAGGCATTGACCATAAAGCCGAGTTCGACGTTGACTGAACCGCCGCGGCATCACATGACCGCCGTGGCGTCACATGACCACCGTGGCGTCACATGACTCGGAGGACGTACTTTGCGGCGCGAGCCTCGTTGCGTCGCCGCAGGTCGTTGATATTGACCAGGAGGCGGGACTTGTTGTCGCCGATCATGTCCCGGACCTTGGTTTGGTACACGCCCTGGTCCTGCTGTGAACAGAAACACACGACACCGTCAACGGGGGGGGTGGAGGTCTCTGGGACCACCGGGGGGGCTAGGGGGAGCTAGGTGGAGGAGCTAGGTGGAGGGCTAGGTGGAGCTAGGTGAGGAGCTAGGTGAGGAGCTAGGTGGAGGAGCTAGGTGAGGAGCTAGGTGAGGAGCTAGGTGGAGGGGTAGGTAGAGCTAGGTGGAGGGCTAGGTGAGGAGCTAGGTGGAGCTAGGTGGAGGGCTAGGTGGAGAGCTAGGTGAGGAGCTAGGTGGAGCTAGGTGGAGGGCTAGGTGGAGGGCTAGGTGGAGCTAGGTGGAGCTAGCTGGAGCTAGCTGGAGGGCTAGGTGGAGGGGTAGATCCATCACCACCATGAGACCCCAGGTCTGTCCTCTGGGGGGCTACAATGCTGCCTCTCCTGCAGCATTGTAGCCCGCCCCCCCAGTGAGGAGCTCCAGGACATGAACCCCAACACCCAGATCACACTGGGGACACCCGGCCCACAACATCGACTAGGGGTTCTTCCAGGGAGAAAACGTGTGAAACATCTTCCTGACCACAGGCGTTCCTCCAGGGAGCGACCCCCGGACTCTACACCCGCACAGCCCCTCGGGGTCCTAGGGGGACCATCAGCAGACCCCTCCGGGGGGCCTGGTTCATAGGCATCGCTCTGAGATCGACCGACTAGCTGACCTGGAGTCGAACGCACTATTAGGTTTGACCCGGACTCCCATCACGCTCAGGAGCGCAAATACTAGTGTGCGGCAGTACGACTTTAGAAAAAGAGTCTGATTTGACCTGTCAATCACTTGCCTCTCGCGGCCTGATGGACAGGAGGAGAGAAGGTCCTTGAGGAAACTGAAGCTGCAAGGGGGGATGCATTGTCCGGGGGATGAAGACACCCCCCCCCCCCCCCCCCCCCCACATACACACACAGACATCGTAATGACCTCTCGATAGGGGTGTGGGGTCTGAAGTTTTTTGTGTGCACTAGTTGTGTGACGTCATATTTAGTGATAAAGTGGTAAAGCGTTAACCCCGTGACGTCACACTTTGATCCCGGTGCGGGAGCGCAGCACGTTCCCAAATAGTTATAAACTACAACAAAACAGCGAACATATTATTCATATGACTCAGTAACAGATATGGTTAGTGGTCGGTTGAATAGCACTAACTAATCAAACCCTAAAGGGGTCTCTAATGGGCCGCATGGTGTCCGACCAACATAGACTGCTTCAGTTAAATAATATAAAGACTTACATCGTCGTCCAGGAAGTCCAGATACTCCCTCTGCGCCTCCCGCATCTCCGCCTCGTTAATAACCTCGTTATCCATGTTAATAACGGTCCTTAAGGTTGTTATTCAGTCCTAAAGGTGGAGGATATTCAGTAATGTTCAGGAGATGAGGATGACCGCACCGCCTGTCTTCAGAAACACAATACTGGTCTTTCGCGCCACTGGGATACCACGTGGTACAGAAACGTGCAAACCGATTGGACAGAACTGCTGCGCTTGTTTTGCATGTTCGGCGGGGAAGCACGGTCGGCCAATCAGAGGGCGATATCTCTACGGAACGACACGCCCCTTCAGAAAGTCCCGCGAAATACTAGAGGAAGAGGAGGAGTTCATATTTCTTTATTCTCTGTAACTCTAGTATTATTTTGATAACATTTATTAAGACGGGTGTAGGCGCTACTAACTAACAGCTTGTTTATCTTTCCCTTTTCTATGAACAAATAACCAACTAGAATAGGGTTTGTTTGGATGGTTTTCAGTCGTTGTTCCAGTCGTTGTTCCACGGAAGCCAGAGCAGCGATGTAACTAAAGGGCCGAACAGCGACCCCTGCCGGTGAAAGTCACCACGACACTGGAATGTTTACTCCTAAACTGGCTCACTAAATAGTTCATAATTTAAAGCCCCATCTCTTAGTATTTAGATTCGATTGAATAGAGACCAATTCCAAATGTCCCATAAGTGCATTTCTAGATGTTGTTTAGTGAATGCATAATCCATTAGAGATTACAAAAATGAATAAACCAACGTCATTCATTGATTCATTGTGGTGTGAATGGGATCTAAGGGCTCAATGAGTCAGCTATACTCTCACTCTATCTATTTCTCTCTCTCTCTCTCTCTCTCTCAATTAACACACTTAATAAAAAACACCATTATATGTGATGTAATGAAACAATAATAACCCCATTTTCGCTACCTACAAATTAAACATTTTCTATATTCTTTCTGCCAGTAATAACACTGATACCTGCAGTGTACGTTATAGAGCCGTGGGAATATCCTAAGGGCTACTGGTTCATGTGTTTCGCCGTTAAGGTACATTAGCTTAGACACACTCACACACACACACACGCACACACATGCACGCACACACACACAAACACACAGACACACACACACACACACACACACACAGATACAAGGTAAACTGACATGTTTACATTAACCACCTCTATAGGCAGGTTCATGAGGCTTACACTGGTATGGGAGGAATGGTAAAGAAGCCACACCTACAGGGTCTGACTTATCTCAGAGCCATACCACCTTCTGTGCTTTTAAGTTGACCATTCATCAACTGGTCACTACAAACATACATGATGAGGGACTGATGCCAGCTTTGGTATTGCCGGTCTAAGTAAGAGGAGAAGGTGATGGACCTGATCTCTGTCACACAGGCCGGTCTGCATGCCAGCAGCGTGACAGCGCCGGGACGCATACCTGACGTAGGCTGCATTCAGGGGAGGACGGTGGTCATAGCGTCTAATTAACCCCGCACCCTGCTCCTCCTCCACTCCTCCTCCACTCCTCCTCCTCTGCTCTTCACCTGTGCTCCTCCACTCCTCAGCTCACAACTTCTCCTCTGCTGCCGACGGTAAGAAGACGTGTTTGTTGTTCTTGTGATCAGGTAGGATCAGTGAAGTACAGTAGGCAGCGCTTCACTGGAGGTACAGTCCCTTACTGTAGGCAGTACTGCCTACACTAAGGGACTGTACCCCCAGTACAGGACTGTACCCCCAGTACAGGACTGTACCCCCAGTACAGGACTGTACCTCCAGTTCAGGACTGTACCTCCAGTATTGCTCATTAAGTTGTGTGTCTTCTCTGTCTCCTCGACGTCGTCTGCCGTTCCCCCCGTCAGCCCCCAACCTTCTCCCTCCATGGCGGTCTCCGGGGCGAGGCAGCGCTTCACCGACTTCCTGTCGGACGCCGAGCGGTGCAGGTCCCGCCCCCGCCCCCCAGTGCCCGCCTCCCAGGTGCCCATCCTGTTCCGGGAGCCCTACATCCTGTCGGGGTACCGCCCGGTGGGCCAGGCCTGGAGCTGCTACGTCCTCAGCCTCTTCCAGCGCCACAACGAGTCCGTCAACGTCTGGACCCACCTGCTGGCCGCCGGCGCGCTGCTGCTCCGCTGGGGGGCCGAGCCCCCCTTATCGCCCTGGCCCCCGGGGGCCCCGGGCCTGCCGGAGCAGCCCCTGGCGCTCTTCGTGGGCTCGGCCCTCTGCTACCTGTGCTGCAGTGTGGCCGCCCACCTGCTGCAGTCCCGCTCCGAGCTGGCCCACTACTGCCTGTTCTTCCTGGACTACGTGGGCGTGGCCGTGTACCAGTACGGCAGCGCGCTGGGACACTACTTCTACGGCTCCGAGGCGGCGTGGAGGGCGGGGCCTCCCGGGCCGGCCTTCCTGCCCGGCGCCGCCCTGCTGGCCTGGCTGTCCTGCGCCGCCTGCTGCTTCGCCAAGTCCTACTGGCGGCGGCCGTACCCCCCTGCCCGCCGCGTCTGCACCCTGATCCCCGCCGGCCTGGCCTACCTGCTGGTCTGCAGCCCCCTGCTGCACCGGCTCAGCGCCGCCGGCCCCTGGGGGCCCGGGCTCCGCCTCCACGCCGCCCACATGGTGCTCTTCCTGCTGTCCGTCCTCTTCTTCTCCTGCCCCGTGCCGGAGCGCTTCCTGCCGGGCCGCTGTGACTTCCTGGGCCAGGGCCACCAGGTGTTCCACATGCTGCTGGCGCTGTGCAGCGTCACCCAGCTGGAGGCGCTGCTGGGCGACGCCCGGCGCCAGGGGGCGGGGCCGGGGCCGGGGGCCTTCGGGGAAGAGGAGGTGCTGTGGGCCTGCCTCCTGCTCCCCCTGGTGGCGGGCTGCTGCCTGCTCACCGCGCTGCTCGCCGGGCGCCACAAACACAGACAGCTGCTGGCGGAGAGCGGGGGGGGGGGGGGGGGGGGGGGGGGCAGGCTAGGTGAGCTTAGCTTAGCTGACGTTACCCGAGATTAGTTCCGTTTGCGGTTGTGTTCCATTCCGTCCCATTAAGGGTAGCTCAGGTAAATGGTAAAGTGTTCTGTTTGTGTTGGGACCGTGCCCCCCCTCCCCCCTGGTCCCACAGGCCGGTCTGACCGTGCCCCCCTCCCCCCCTGGTCCCACAGGCCGGCCTGCAGCCGGACAGCTCCGGGACGCAGGCCTGACCCGCGATGCATTCTGGAGAGGACTCAATGTGTTGGTGTGTGCTGTCTGTCAAGTTGATGCTAAATGTGAGGCTACACGTTTCTTTGCGAGCATATGTTTTTGAGGACAGGGGAGGTACGCCCCTGCATACCAGTAAGGTGACTTGATGAGCTTGCCACATTAAAGACATAAATATTAATATTTGTCTGTGTATTTGCATCACTTAGTAAAAGAGTTATACAATAAAGCTAGCTTAACATCAGGACACCACAGCTAACGTATCAAACACAGCTAGCCTAAAGCTTTCCGCCGGGAGCCAATCAGAAGCAGACCACAGCATGACCTGAGAATAGCGAAGGTCATTGGTTGGCTATCAGCTCTTTGGTTTATTAAATCAACAACTATTAACAATGACTCACTAACGGTTTCTTTAACAATGGGAGGTGAAATATGCAGTCGGGTAGAAACCAACTGACAGTCTGTCTGATATCTCTGTTAATACTTTTACAGAAACAATTTACCAGATATAAAAGAATAACTTTATTTCTCAAACGCAAATGGTACACAGGGTGTATGGAATAATTATAAAATACTAATACAATATATTTAATTGTTAAATTATGCATTTAATTGTTACCTCCTCATTACTGGGATATTTTTTCTTGGGGACACATATCGTGAATCATATACTACTACTATCAGAGTAGAAGTAGTATTAGTGGTGTTAGTAGCAGTAGTAGTAGTAGTATTATAGTAGCAGTAGTATATAAGAAGTAGTATTAGTATTATTAGTGGTAGAAGTAAAGTAGTAGTAGCTGTTGCAGCTTTAGTAGAATAGTAGTAGCAGCACTATAGTAGTAATAGTAGTATATTTGTATAGTAGTAGTAGTAGTATAGTAGTTTAGTAGCAGTAGTATGAGTACTAGTAGGAGAAGTATAGTAGTACTACTGGTAGTAGTAGTATAGTAGTATAATAATAGTTGAAGAATAGCATCATAGTAGTAGAAATTACAAGGAACTTCATGCTACAAAAGAATGAATATTTTGACCGTGTCCGAGCCTATTGGTGCTAGGGGGCGCTGTTGAGTAGCTGGCAGCAACACATTCTGCAGTGCTTGCTTCTGCAGAATGCTATAGTACCAGTAAGGTATAAAACATGCCTTCCTACATTCCTCCTGGTCACAGACATGGCATTCATCAAAGAGCTCCTTGGTTGACTTGGCCAAAGAGACAATAGGTAGAAGGACCCACCTTCCACTCAGACAACCCAGCCCTGATCTGTCTCAACCACACACGCGCACACACACACGCGCACACACACACACACACACACACACACACACACACACACACAGAGAGAGACACACGCACACACACACACACACACACACACACACACACACACACAGAGACACACGCATAAACACAAACACACACACATGCCCTCGCTCTTTATCTCTCTCTCACGCACACATACACCCCCACACGCTCACACACACACACACATTCACACGCACACATCCTCTGTCCCTCCCTCCCCTCTTCCCAGTTTTGGATGATACTCTGAGAAGGTGTGTGAGTGAAGCCATTCAGAGCACTTCCTCCCAGCAGGCACACAGCCGACATCAGGTAAGGCATTAGTTATTATTATTTAACAACTAAAATCAGACTTCACATTTTCTGTGTGTATTATTCTTTTCTGAAATTCACAATCAGTGACTAGTTGCAGGACTCGAGATTATAAAAGGGCTTTTGTCGGTTATGCTCATCAGTTGATAACCTTAGGAAGTTAATAACCATAGACCAGTTATATCATGTGAACCACATGTTGTTGTTTACCTCATTCAAAAAAAACGTTGTGTTCTTGTTTTAAAGTGAGATATTATATCAAACATGTAAGTTGTTCTGTTGTAGTTCTACATGTTAGTGTTGTACTTCTAAAAGTTAGCGTTGTAGTTTTACATGTTAATGTTGGATTGTAGTTCTACATGTTACTGTTGTAGTTCTATGTGTTAGTGTTGTAGCTCTACATGTAACTGATGTAGTTCTACATGTTAATGTTGTAGTTCTATAAGTAAGTGTTGTAGCTCTACATGTTACTGTTGTAGTTATACATGTTAGTGTTGTAGTTCTATACTGACTTATGTAGTTCTACATGTTACTGTTGTGGTTGTACATGTTAATGTTGGATTGTAGCTCCACATGTTACTGTTTTAGCTCTACATGTTAGTGTTGGATTGTAGTTGTACATGTTAGTGTTGTAGTTCTTAACGTGAGTGTTATTGTAGTTCTAAAGCCTCTCATTATCTCTGGGGTCTGAGTGGAGAGGTGATGTTCTTAATGGTTTGGTGGTCCCCCTCCCAGTATGGCACCAGTCAATCTAGTGGGAGAGCTGAGCTCTGCAGTCTGGTCTTCGTCCCCGGCCCTCACCCTCCTCTCCACCCTGGTCTTCCTCACGCTCAGCATCACCCTCCTCACCCTGTGCATGAGGTGTCGCCGGTGAGACCCCCCCCCCACCACCTACTGGTCTCACACAAACCTACTGGTCACCTACTGGTCACACACCCACCCACTGGTCTGGGGGCTGAAACTCCGGCGTCTCTCCTGGGGGGCCACAGAGAGAGATTGAGAGAGAGAGAGAGAGAGAGAGAGAGAGGGGTAGTGTACCACTAGAACCTCCAGACCCCCCTTTGACCCTCGTCGGTCTGGTTCTCCCCCTGTACTGATTCTGGGTGTTCAGTGTCAGCCACCGGCCACCAGCACAGCATCAGTCCAGCGCTGTCGTTCTGGACCCCCTGTGTGTCAGGCAGGGAGAGTCCTGTGTTGAGCAGTATGTCGTTGCGGTTGCACGGGTTGGTAATGGATGGTTTAGTGGAGCCAGGAGAGGGTTAGCGTGGGTTGACCCAGATCGGTCCTCTGAGAGCCATGCTAACACCGGTCAGAACTGTTTGATTGAGTCAGTCAGTGTGGTCAGTCAACAGTCGGTGAACACCACAGCCAGACAAATACGGTGATGTCTTCACATGTTACAGTGTGTTACCATGTGATTCAATCACATGTTAGGGTGTGATGCGTTTAACAATGCGTAGCGACTTGTTTCCTTGTGTTTGTTGGCTATCTGTGATGTCATGTGTGATTAGCAGCATGTTTGTCGTAACTCGCTATTCGATCCGGTCCTGAATAGTTGAGCAGGGCTCGGGTTTGACTCACAGTATTGGTCCTGGAGGGGGGGAGAGAGAGAGAGAGAGAGAGAGAGAGAGAGAGAGAGGACTAGTCGGACCAGCTGGGCGTTGTCGTGACGATGGGAGTTGTCCGTGTTTAAAAAGGCTGGTTGATGAATTACGATTTTTCTTCTTCCGCTCAAAAGGACGCTTAGAATCAATATGGGTAGAACCACTCATGACCTCGAACAAACACACACACACACACACACACACACACATACATATAAACACACACAGACATATGTGTGTGTAACAGCCAACGCCCAGTCATACCAAACAAACATACCTTACCTCACATACACAGCCTGGTGAAAGAGGAGGTTATCTGGACAGACAGACAGACAGACTGACTCACTGACTGACTGACAGCGAGTGAGAGAGAGAGAGAGAGAGAGAGAGAGAGAGAGAGAGAGAGATTATCTCATTTTGAGGGCCTTCTTGTACTGACAAAAGATCTCTCACTCTGTGTTTAAACTTTTTCTGTGTTTTTTTTTTTTCTCATACTCTTTATTTGTCCTTTTAACTGCATTGGCAAAGTTATTTTTGATGCCAATAATATAGATATATATATACAGACAGACAGACAGACAGACAGACAGACAGAGAGAGAGAGAGAGAGAGAGAGAGAGAGAGAGAGAGAGGCTCAAACCATCATGTGTGCTAACATCGTGCTGGTGCCTATAGATACCTGATGAAGATCCCTAGTGATTTAAACGTTACCTGTTTGCAAATAAATCTACTTCTGGAGCATTTAAACAGTGTGCAGACCCTGTTTTCTCTTATATGCTAACATCATGCTACCATCATGCTAACATAGGCTGCTAGTAACGTGCTGCTGCTAACATCATGCTAACATGTTTTCTCCACCACAGGAACCCGGGGAACGCGTACGACGTCAACCAGGGGGTACGGACGCCCTCCCCTCTGACTGGCGCTCAGAGGAGCATGTAGCAGTACCTAGTGACATGATATCGATATAGACATAGAGCAGAATTCATTGAATCATCTCTATCTACTAGCATTAGTATTGTATATAGTATTGTAGAGCATTGTTATCTATATAGTAGAATCACCTATATCTAGTAGCATTAGTATTGTATATAGTATTGTAGAGCAGCGTTAACTATATAGTAGAATCTTCTCTATCTAGTAGCATTAGTATTGTATATAGTATTGTAGAGCAGCGTTAACTATATAGTAGAATCTTCTCTATCTAGTAGCATTAGTATTGTATATAGTATTGTAGAGCAGCGTTAACTATATAGTAGAATCTTCTCTATCTAGTAGCATTAGTATTGTATATAGTATTGTAGAGCATTGTTATCTAACGTTGTGTTCCCTCCCCCCCCGGCTGAGCAGCAAGTCGCCCCGGACCAGGACAGCGGGACCAAGGCCGGTGAGTTCACCTGAAACACAGAGCACACCTGTCTCCATGACAACCTGACCACATGTGTCCCCATGACAACCAGCCCCGGTTTTTGACCCCACCTCTGGTCCTCAGATAACCAGGCCTACACCCCCTGGCGTAACCATGGCGACATGCCGAAGAGCTCCCTGGAGGGGCCCACGACCACGCCCAACTAGACGCTCTGCCCCCCCACACACACACACCCACCACTCACATCACAGCCTAGACAAACTATATCTCCCACAATGCACTCTCCTCAAGTCTCTCCCTGGACTCAACAAGAGGCCCCCACATCCCTTACACCACCCTTAACCCTAATAACACCACCCTCATCCCTTCCCCACCTGTTACCCTAAAGGTTAGGGTGGATTCTAATCCAACCCTAACTTGTGAGATGGTGAATGTAGAGGGAGGAAGACGCCTCTCTCCTGGTGATGACACCCCTCCTCCTCCACCCTACTCCACTTCTCTCTCCTTGTGATGACCCACCTCCTCCTCCTCCACCTCTCTCGCCCCGTGGTAAACCTCCACCTCCTCCACCTCTCTCCCCGTGATGACAAACCTCCTCCTCCACCCTCCTGCTCCTCCACCTCTCTCCCCGTGATGACAAACCTCCTCCTCCACCCTCCTGCTCCTCCACCTCTCTCGCCCCGTGATGACACACGTCCTCCACCTCTCGCCCCGTGGTAAACCTCCACCTCCTCCTCCACCTCTCTCGCCCCGTGGTAAACCTCCACCTCCTCCTCCACCACCTCCACCCTCCCTATCTCCCTCCAGACCCTCTCAGCGGTCTGCTGTGTTATTTATCAGACTGTTCCTACAGCTCTTCATCCCTTCCCTCTGTGATGTTCTCTTTTCTCTCGTGCAGACAGATGTGACCGGTCGTCATGACGACGGTGAGGGTCAGAGTTCAGTCAGGGTTGGTTCTGGTCTGGGAGGATACTTTTATAGTTATATTGTATTGTATGTGTTCATTGTTTTGCTCCCAGTCGTGGAGAACTGATTTTGCTTCCTTGAATGATCGCTCGAACCACTTTATGCGTCATAAAGAATAACCTGAACCAATAAACTACATCAGCACACTGACTCGTCTCCTCCGTGTGTTCTGTGGGGATCTGGAGGAAAGCTTTTACTGATGAGGGCAGAGTGACACTGGAAGACAACCCCTCTCTCTCTCTCCCGCATGCAAACAGATGATTGATTACACGACGCCATAGTATACAGAGATATATTAATAGAACAGATGTAGAGATTCATGTCGACGCACGAATTCATCACATTCTCCACCACAGCGCCGTCACTCATATTTCTAGTTTGGTGAGCATGCGCGTCACGTGTAACCCCTCACCTACATCATCCTGCGGGGACGGGCCGTGCGCGTGGCCGGCTGGTCCAGCTGTGAGCCACGCCATTGGTCGGCTGTGAGCTCAGTCGGAGGAGCGGAGGAGCCGGCCGACCCAACCCCCTTCTCTCCCGGACAGGAGCCGGCCGGCCGCGGGACCCCACAGCAGCCCGCCGGAGGAGCTCCGCGGACGGGACGCGCAGCAGGTATCTACCGCCGGTCGCACGACGCGCGTTACGGGAGTGACGCTTGTTGTGGTGCGTGATGTGTTGTTTTGTGTTTTTGTTGTGCGCGCGCGCGTGTGTGACGTCGACCGTATCCCCGCGCGTTCGCCGGGTGTTGATTTAGTAAACACGACGGGATTAGTAGTTTATACTGCAGCGACGTCCTGAGACGTCAAGTAAACATGTCGAGGTGGGGGGGGGGGTCGTGTGCGTTTTGGTGTGCCTGTGTGTGTGTGTGTGTGTGTGTGTGTGTGTGTGTGTGTGTGTGTGTGTGTGTGTGTGTGTGTGTGTGTGCGTGCGTGCGTGGGTTGTGTGCGTGTGTTGTGACCGACTCGGTTATATTCGGCTCATATCTCGACAGCCCGGTCAGACTCGTGTCAGAACACGTTGTCAGAGGGGGGTGTGTGTCTAAGAAATCCGCCCCTGACCAATCAGAGGAGCCTCCTGGTCAACACTATGTCACTTGTTTACTACCGGTGCTCCGCGGTGATTGGCTGAGAGGAGCGGGTTAGAAATGGCCCTCCTCTCTTCTCTTCGGAGCATTTGAGGCCAGAACCCGAATACAACGTCGGATAACGTCTTCAAAGCCGTGAACACCCCGTTTGCTATTCTTGAGCTCGCGTCGACGTGATGTTTGGGTGGATTCGGTGCAGTCCCGCGGTCTTACGGCTCCACCTCATCGCATCCTCCACCGGAGGATAATAAATCCGTTTCCCTCGGGGCTCCTAGCGGACACACTCCTCACCCAGTGTCCCATTCAACACACCCCCCTCAAGTCTAATATGTCATGTTATACACATTTGCATAGGCCCACAGGCGTATAGAACTTGGTTATACATTGGTTAGTCCCATGTTATAATACTATAATACTATTGTGAAATCAAACGCGGGAGTGCCCACCCAGATAGGCTGCAGTTATCCAGCGATTTTTTTAAAGCGCTTTACAATACTGCCTCACATTCACCCGTTCACACACCGACGGCGGTGTGCGGGCGCCAGCCAGCTCACCTGGCTGGCTGGCAAGGCGCCAGCCAGCTCACCGGGAGCAGTCAGGGTTGCTCAGGGACGCCTCACTCAACCACAGCAACGTCCTGGTTACCTGCCAACGCGCTCTCCCTCCTGAGCCACATGCAGCCCACCGATGTTTGATTGACAGACAGACCAGCCTACCAGTGGGTCAAGTCCAGCGGGGCGGGGTGTCTGGGTGGCACCCTCCCCCTTTGTGATGTCACTCATCGCTCTCCTCCTGGGGTCAGGTGAAGAGGAGGACATCATGGCGGCTAACGGACCAGGGGACGGACAGGGGGACGGACAGGAAGTGGGGACGGGGGTGGACAGGAAGCCAGCCTGCCCGGGTCCTACGACCTACGAGCCCCTGGGGCCACAGATGGTGAGAAGACAAGATGTCCGCCGTGTTCTTCATTTATCCTGAATGGTTTCTGCCACAGTTCCTCTGCTCGACATAGAACATGGTGTGTGTGTGTGTGTGTGTGTGTGTGTGTGTGTGTGTGTGTGTGTGTGTGTGTGTGTGTGTCTAGGTGTACATGCGTGGTTGCGTCAGGGGGACCCTCTCAGTGCTGGAACCCGCACCTCTTCTTCCACAAACTACAGCTCCCATGATGCCCCTGGGCAACACGTCAGTCAATATGGAGGCTCCACACAGGTGTGTGTATGAAGTACACTCTGTAATGTGTGTGTGTGTGTGTGTGTGTGTGTGTATAAAGTGCACCCTGTAGTATGTGTGTGTGTGTGTGTGTGTGTGTGTATGAAGTGCACCCTGCAGTGTGTGTTTGTGTGTGTGTGTGTGTATAAAGTGCACCCTGTAGTGTGTGTGTGTGTGTGTAAAGTGCACCCTGTAGTGTGTGTGTGTGTGTGTGTGTGTGTTTGTGTGTATAAAGTGCACCCTGTAGTGTGTGTGTGTGTGTAAAGTGCACCCTGTAGTGCGTGTGTGTGTGTGTGTGTGTGTGTGTGTGTGTGTGTGTGTATAAAGTGCACCCTGTGTGTGTGTGTGTGTGTGTGTGTGTGTGTGTGTATAAAGTGCACCCTGTAGTGCGTGTGTGTGTGTGTGTGTGTGTGTGTGTGTGTGTATAAAGTGCACCCTGTGTGTGTGTGTGTGTGTGTGTGTGTGTGTGTATAAAGTGCACCCTGTAGTGCGTGTGTGTGTGTGTGTGTGTGTGTGTGTGTGTATAAAGTGCACCCTGTGTGTGTGTGTGTGTGTGTGTGTGTGTGTGTGTATAAAGTGTCTAACACCCCGCTGGTGCAGGTGGTGCAGTCCAGAGTCGGTGGAGATGGATGAGATCATGGCGGCCATGGTGCTGACCAGCCTGTCCTCCGTCCTCCAGAAACCCCCCCACCCAGAACCAGGTCTGTCTGTCTGTCTCCCCCCCCCACCCAGAACCAGGTCTGTCTGTCTGTTTCACCCCCCCACCCAGAACCAGGTCTGTCTGTCTGTCTCCCCCCCCCACCCAGAACCAGGTCTGTCTGTCTGTCTCACCCCCACACCCAGAACCAGGTCTGTCTGTCTGTCTCCCCCCCACACCCAGAACCAGGTCTGTCTTTCTGTCTCCCCCCTACACCCAGAACCAGGTCTGTCGGTCTGTCTCACCCCCACACCCAGAACCAGGTCTGTCTGTCTGTCTCCCCCCTACACCCAGAACCAGGTCTGTCGGTCTGTCTCACCCCCACACCCAGAACCAGGTCTGTCTGTCTGTCTCACCCCCACACCCAGAACCAGGTCTGTCTTTCTGTCTCCCCCTACACCCAGAACCAGGTCTGTCGGTCTGTCTCACCCCCACACCCAGAACCAGGTCTGTCTGTCTGTCTCACCCCCACACCCAGAACCAGGTCTCTCTGTCTGTCTCCCCCCCTCACCCAGAACCAGGTCTGTCTCCCTGTCTCACCTCCCACCTGTCTCCCTCCATCGCCCTAACCCTAGAGGAGTATCACAGAGGTTCCCTTCAGAGGAGGTGATCTCCCGTGAGCAGGTTGACATCGTCTCCTTAGCGACCGGCTGATCACTGTTTCCTGTTGAAAGTGCACGAGCTCTAGTGAGCATACAGCTGCCATACCATAATATACATCATGCATAAGCTTTGTGACTGAGATGCGTCCTTATAAGAGCATTACTAAGGAAGGACTGTCGCCACCACGACCTCCTCTCCCTGTGTTGCAGCGTTGTCATGACGACCCCTCCTTGTGTTGAAGCGTCGCCGTGACAACATCCTCTCCCTGTGTTTTAGTGCTGTCATGACGACCTCCTCTCTCTGTGTTATAGCGTTGTCATGACGACCTCCTCTCCCTGTGTTGTAGCGTTATCATGACGACCCCTCCCTGTGTTGTATCGTCGTCATGACGACCTCCTCTCCCTGTATTGTAGCATTGTCATGACGACCCCTCCCTGTGTTGTAGCGTCGTCATGACGACCTCCTCTCCCAGTCTTGTAGCATTGTCATGACGACCCCTCCCTGTGTTGTAGTGTTGTCATGACGACCTCTCCCTGTGTTGTAGCGTCGTCATGACGACCTCCTCTCCCTGTGTTGTAGCGTCGTCATGCCGTCCTCCTCTCCCTGTGTTGTAGCGTCGTCATGACGACCTCCTCTCCCTGTGTTGTTGCGTCGTCATGACGACCTCCTCTCCCTCTGTTGTAGCGTCATCATGCCGTCCTCCTCTCCCTGTGTTGTAGCGTCGTCATGACGACCTCCTCTCCCTGTGTTGTAGCGTCGTCATGACGACCTCCTCTCCCTCTGTTGTAGCGTCATCATGCCGTCCTCCTCTCCCTGTGTTGTAGCGTCGTCATGACGACCTCCTCTCCCTGTGTTGTAGCGTCGTCATGACGACCTCCTCTCCCTGTGTTGTAGCGTCGTCATGACGACCTCCTCTCCCTCTGTTGTAGCGTCATCATGCCGTCCTCCTCTCCCTGTGTTGTAGCGTCGTCATGACGACCTCCCCTCCCTGTGTTGTAGCGTCGTCATGACGACCTCCTCTCCCTGTGTTGTAGCCAAGCCGTCGTGGTCAGCTGACATGGAGTGCAGCGGCGGGGGGTCCGGCGGGGGCGGGGGGGAGCTCTCGGACAGCGGCAGCAGCGGCTTCTGGAGCTGGGACCCCAGCAGTGTAAGCCCCGCCCCCTCGCCCTCCGTCACCGAGACGGACAGCAGCCCGGACGAAGGGCTGCCCATGGAGCTGACCCAGGGGGAGGAGCTCAGCGCCAAGAAGGCCAAGGTAGGTCCTGGTTGCGTTGTCGTCGTCACGGTAACGCTGAGGCCTCTGGGTCATGAGGATACGGCCCCACCCAGATGTTGAGACCCACAATGGACTCATGGCCGCTATTGGTTGCTGAAGTATACTTAAGGCTGACATCTCTTTCTCCCTCTCACTCCCCCCCCCCCCCCCCCTCTCTCTCTCTCTCTCTCTCTCTCTCTCTCTCTCTCTCTCTCTCTCTCTCTCTGTCTCTCTCTCTCTTCCTCCCCCTCTCCCTCTCTCCCTCTCTTCTTCCCTCTCTCTCTCCCCCCCTCCCCCAGTGCTGGGGGATGTATAAGTGTTTGTGGCCTGGCTGTGCCAAGGTTCTCACGTCTTCGGTCGGGATGAAGAGACACATCCGGATGCTTCACCTGGGGTGAGTTTAACCCTTACTAACCCTAACTCACCCTAACCCGACCTGTAACCCTAACTAACCCTAACTCACCCTAACCCGACCTGTAACCCTAACTAACCCTAACTCACCCTAACCAGACCTGCTGGGGTAAGTCTTACCCCGACCAGGGTGTATGGGGAGTTTAACTAGTACTGGTTCGAACCTTAACGCTAACTAGCCCTGGGTAAGAAGTGACGGCAGGCCGGTAACCAGGGTTAGGGTCAGAGCCGCTCCTGACGTCACGCTTCCCCACAGCGGGGGGGCCGAGACCCAGCGGGAGGAGGACTTCTACTACACCCGGCTGTCCAACGACGCCCCCGACCTGCAGGCCCCGCCCCCTCCAGCACAGGCCACGCCCCCGCCCCCGGCGCAGGCCACGCCCCCTCAGCCCACCTGGACCCTCTGCGGCTCCCCGCCGACCTCCGACCTCCCCCCTGCTCCCTTCCGACCCCGCGCCCACTCCACCTGTGGGACAGGTGTGGGCGGGGCCAGCCCGCTCAGTCGCTCCGCCCCCTCCAGCTTCTGGCAGATCCACTCGGAACACCTGTACCAGGTAGGGGTGTGTGTGTGTGTGTGTGTGTGTGTACCAGGTAGGGGTGTGTGTGTGTGTGTGTGTGTACCAGGTAGGGGTGTGTGTGTGTGTGTGTGTGTACCAGGTAGGGGTGTGTGTGTGTGTGTGTACCAGGTAGGGGTGTGTGTGTGTGTACCAGGTAGGGGTGTGTGTGTGTGTACCAGGTAGGGGTGTGTGTGTGTGTGTGTACCAGGTAGGGGTGTGTGTGTGTGTGTGTACCAGGTAGGGGTGTGTGTGTGTGTGTGTACCAGGTAGGGGTGTGTGTGTGTGTGTGTACCAGGTAGGTGTGTGTGTGTGTGTGTGTGTGTGTGTGTGTGTGTGTGTGTGTGTGTGTGTGTGTGTGTGTGTGTGTGTGTTAGCGACTGCTAACCCCCTGTTTGTCTCCAGGCGTGTCCGGTGTCTGTGGCCCCCCAGACATGGACCCCTGCCCCCCCCACCCTCACCCCCACGGGACTCAAAAACAACACCGTAAGTCTGTCTGTCAGTTCTTTCCATCCACTTGTGTGTGTGTGTGCGTCTGTCTGTCAGTCTGTCTTGGTGACAGTTAGGATCCCCAATGTCAGAGTTCATCCTAGAGCAAGATGAACCCTAACCCCTACCTGCTCCTTAATGACCTGTCTTACTGTCTAACTCCTACCTGCTCCTTAATGACCTGTCTCTGTACTGTCTAACCCCTACCTGCTCCTTAACGACCTGTCTCTGTACTGTCTAACCCCTACCTGCTCCTTAATGACCTGTCTCTGTACTGTCTAACCCCTACCTGCTCCTTAATGACCTGTCTTACTGTCTAACTCCTACCTGCTCCTTAATGACCTGTCTCTGTACTGTCTAACCCCTACCTGCTCCTTAACGACCTGTCTCTGTACTGTCGAACCCCTACCTGCTCCTTAACGACCTGTCTCTGTACTGTCTAACCCCTACCTGCTCCTTAATGACCTGTCTCTGTACTGTCTAACCCCTACCTGCTCCTTAATGACCTGTCTCTGTACTGTCTAACCCCTACCTGCTCCTTAATGACCTGTCTTACTGTCTGACCACTACCTGCTCCTTAATGACCTGTCTCTGTACTGTCTAACCCCTACCTGCTCCTTAACGACCTTTCTCTGTAGTGTCTAACCCCTGCCTGCTCCTTAACGACCTGTCTCTGTAGTGTCTAACCCCTGGCTGCTCCTCAATGACCCATATCTAAAGAGCTTTCCTGTCAGACCAGATTCTTTAGCTGAGCGATTGACAGGTCAAAGTGTTGCCGTGACGTGGCCCCGCATTCCGTAATCAGAAAGGTTCCGGTGTTGACATTCCGGAGCTCCTTACCTCCGCTCGCACAGGGTGTCTTGTGCTCCAGATTATGATGATGATGATAATGATGATGATGGTGATGATGAAGATGATGATGATGATGATGATGAAGATGCTGATTGACAGCGACCCCCTCCCCAGATGGTGAAGCCGCGGTGCCGGTCGGTCAGCGTGGGCGAGCAGTGGCTGCAGAACAACAGCGCCCCCAGCAGGCTGACGGCCGTCACTGCATCGCCCTCGCGCTCCCTCTGCTCCTTCAGGTGAGACCTCAGAGCTGATGGAGGAGGTTAGAGAGGGTTAGGGCTATGTTTAGGCACAATTTGATCGCCCCGGATTTCCATTGAAGTTTATTAATATCGAACCTCCAGATATTTGAGACTGTAGCTGTGATAGAGGACAGACTGTAGCTGTGATAGAGGACAGACTGTAGCTGTGATAGAGGACAGACTGTAGCTGTGATAGAGGACAGACTGTGGCTGTGATAGAGGACAGACTGTAGCTGTGATAGAGGACAGACTGTAGCTGTGATAGAGGACAGACTGTAGCTGTGATAGAGGACAGACTGTGGCTGTGATAGAGGACAAACTGTAGCTGTGATAGAGGACAGACTGTAGCTGTGATAGAGGACAGACTGTAGCTGTGATAGAGGACAGACTGTAGCTGTGATAGAGGACAGACTGTAGCTGTGATAGAGGACAGACTGTAGCTGTGATAGAGGACAGACTGTAGCTGTGATAGAGGACAGACTGTGATAGAGGACAGACTGTAGCTTTGATAAAGACAGACTGTAGCTGTGATAGAGGACAGACTGTAGCTTTGATAGAGGACAGACTGTAGCTGTGATAAAGACAGACTGTAGCTGTGATAGAGGACAGACTGTAGCTGTGATCACTAACTGTTACTTCCTGTTTGGACAGGAAGGCGCGCGGGGAAGCTAAAAAGTGTCGCAAGGTTTACGGCGTGGAGAGGAAGGAGCAGTGGTGCACATCCTGCCGCTGGAAGAAGGCCTGTCAACGGTTCCCTGACTAGAGGGGGGGAGGGGGAGAGCGGGGGGGAGGAAGGGGGGGTGGGGGAGAGAGAGGGGAGAGGGAGGGCAGCGAGAGGGGAGAGAGGGGGAGGAGTGAGGGGGGAGAGAGGGGGAGAGGGAGGGGAGAGAGGGGGGAGGGAGGGGGGAGAGAGAGGGGGGAAGGGAGGGGGAGAGAGAGGGAGGGAGAGAGAGGGACAGAGAGAAGGGGGGGAGAGAGAGAGAGGGGAGGGAGAGGGAGAGAGAGAGGGCGAGGGGGTGCAGGAGAGAGAGAGAAAGTCGAAGAGGGGGAGAGGATGAGAGGAAGTGGATCCAGAGACACTGAGCGATGGCCGACTGAATCCTGACCTTTCAAGGAGGAAGAGGAATTTTCCTTCAACTTACAATTTTGTCCGTTTTTACTATTTCTCGACCCCTGACCCCTGCCCCCTGCCCCCTGCCTTGGTGCTAGCTCCAGACTCACCTGTCATGTGATGTGTGATGTCACCGCCGCTCTGATCCTTGTCACTATAGTGTGTATGAATTATGAAGACGTGTTTTCTACCTGTTTTTCTTCCAGTGGCCCTGATGTGTTTTTGTCACTCACAGGACCGGCCCAGCGCGGTTCTTCAGTGTTAACGATAGCTGTAGGTGGCGCAGTTTGTAACGGCAATAAAACGTAAAAAAAAGATGTACAAAAATATATATATATTGTCACACACAATAAAAAGCCATGCGTATGATCGCCACGGCGACGAGTCTCTCTGAAGAACGGCCCACATGGGAAATAGCAAACTAGTTTATTACAGTTGTCTCTATACAGTTCTCATATGAAGACATTCAACATGGCCCACTTAGGAAATATACACGATCTTCACTGTGTGTGTGTGTGTGTGTGTGTGTGTGTGTGTGTGTGTGTGTGTGTGTGTGTGTGTGTGTGTGTGTGTGTGTGTGTGTGTGTGTGTGTGTGTGTGTGTGTTGGGAAAAGTAATACACAGGCATACATGCACATGCACAGGTCAGGTCAACACGCGCACACACACACACACACACACACACAGGCATGTGTGTGTGCACACACACACATAGGTCATCATCACACACACAAAAACATACACAAACACGCTCGCATCCCGGCACTGGAGACACACAGTAAACTTGAGCTGATTTCATCATCACACACTTTTAGTGCTAATCCACGCTTATAATATGGAGAATATTCTTAATATTCTTCTTATTATAATATTTTACATTCAGATCTGTGCATTAATGATCACCACATCTGGACGAACAAAACAATAGGACGAATCAGGGGATCGAACCTCTGTCCACGCGGAGACTAAACACCACTCATATCATCCGTCGGCCGACACCCTTGTTAGAAAATAGAATGCCGGTCCAGGCGATTGAAATAAAATAAAATTTACTTTCTACAGGATATTTTTCGAATTGTTAGAACTTTCGATTGTTAGAACACCATCCTCTTTTAGTCGGCCAAGGTTGAATACAAACGTCATGAATTGGGTAGTAATCTAATGAACGCTGACCCCGTGTCCACATGATTCACTGTTTAAGGGGCCGTTAAGGGGACGTTAGTTTAACGCGCGCCTCCGACGGCCACCAGATGACGCTGTTGGGCCGCGGGAGATCTGCAGCCTCCGTATAGACACACAAGGCCACGCGCTCAAAGGCTGCAGTGCGCGCGTGCGCGTGTCACGCTCTGTGCTGATAGCAGGTGATTAGAGGAGTGATTAAAGTGGTGATTAGAATATGGGGATTCTTCATTTGTGACTCCGACTCAAACCGCCGCCTTCCACCCCCGCGGATTCAAACTTAGAGTCGAAGCACTCCCGAGAGTTTCAGGGTCCTTTTAATAAATTACCATTATATTTCTTATCGGTTTTGTCTCTGGAAAGAAGTTTTTCAAGCAGAAAATTGGATTCTGCGACCACAGTTTGAGACTCTAAATGAACTGAAGCCATTGTGCGCCGAGTGAAACAAACGTTGTGCTTTAATGGCTTTATCTTTTATCTGTGTCGGATTCGTGGAAAGCTCAGACATGACTGAAATAAGGAGAATATTCCGAACGACTCTTCTGTCTCTGCGGCTTCATGACGTCTGCAGTGACTCGACGAGGCGCGGCGGAGGCACCACGTGACCTCCGGCGCAAATCAACACCGAATCCAATTAAACGGCCTCAGCTCAACCAATTAAAACGCTTGAAAGGTAGTTTCACCCGCGGGTCAGACGCGCTCATAACAGCCACACACAGGACATCCAGATGCACTAATATTTATTATTGAACAGAATGAGAGCGTTTAGTGGACACTCCTGGGTACTGCACGTCTCCACACCGCGGGATGAACGTCCTCACGTCACGGCCACGCCCCCGGGCGGAGTCTTAATCGGCGTGAGATCGGGGGTCAGGGGTCACAGGCGGGGGCCGGGCCGCCGGGGAGTCGCCATGGGAACGCGCCCCCCCCGGCGGCCCCGGAGCCCCAGGTACTGGCGCAGCAGCTGGTTCACTCGCTTCTGACTGTTCCACTTGCGCGCCGACTTGCGTACACCGATGAAGCCGCCATAGCGCTTCTGCAGCGGGCGAGCGGCGGGCGCCGCGCCCACCAGCTTCCTGTAGCCCTGCCGGCCGCCCAGGAAGCCGCCGAACCGCTTGGAGACGGACAGGCCGACGTCGGCCCCGCCCCCGGCCTCGTCGCGCGGCGTCCTGACTCCGCCCTCCAGCGAGAGCTCCGCCCCCTCAAGAAGCTGCTCCTCCTCCTCCTGGGTGGAGCCCAGCAGCAGGGCGTCGTAGCGGATGTCGTCGTCGGAGTAACGCGGCCCCGCCCCCGCCCAGAGCTCCTCCTCGCGTCTACACAGCTCCCACAGGAAGGACGAGGTCAGGTGACCCGAGCACTGCAGGTAGCACACCTGGGGGCGGAGCAAGGGAGAGACAGCCGGTCAACCACCCAGTCATAACTCAGATTTACTGAACCAACCAATCACAAGCCAGACTCACAGAACCAATTAATCACAAGCCAGACTCACAAAACCAAAAAATCACAAGTCAGACTCACCGAACCAACCAATCACAAGCCAGACTCACTGAACCAACCACTCACAACCCAGACTCACTGAACCAACCAATCGCAAGACCCCTGCATCAGTGGGATCATTTCCATAGTCACACCCCCACCAGCCTCTAGCTCTGGGGCCAGTCTGGACTCAAATGAGACATGAAATGTAAATTGCCCAATGTTCCTCTGCTGGGTGGGGAAGGTTCTGGGGGCGGGGGGCGGAACCAGAGCAGAACTCTGTGCTGAATGACGGACAGCCCTAATGGACCTAATTACCCTGTCACGTTTGACGGACAGCTGGGTAATTTCATTCTTTTGTTGAATAAATGATTCCTGGAACCTCAGTCACGACCAGGCCGTGGGAGACTTTTAACCACGTCACAGACGGGCTGATGGAGACGTTTAACCACGTCACAGACGGGCTGATGGAGATGTTTAACCACGTCACAGATGGAGACTGGTGGAGATGTTTAACCACGTCACAGATGGAGACTGGTGGAGATGTTTAACCACGTCACAGATGGAGCTCAACCTCCATCTACTCTGGTCAGTCCATCTATCGACCTTCTCAATATCCCTCCAACTTAGATCAGCAGGGACAGGTGAGTTAGGACAGGTTTGTTAGGAGAGAGAGGGTAGGACAGGTGAGTTAGGACAGGTGATTAAGGACAGGTGAGAGAGGAGTTATGACAGGTGAGTTAGGACAGGTGATTAAGGACAGGTGAGAGAGGAGTTAGGACAGATGAGTTAGGAGAGAGGAGTTAGGACAGGTGAGTTATGACAGGTGAGTGAGGGCAGAGGAGTTCGGACAGGTGAGTTAGGACAGGTGAGTTGGGACAGAGGAGTTAGTTGTTTCTGCGTTTGTGTTTGTGTGCGTGTGTGCGTTGGTGAGTGTGATTGTTTGTGCGTGGGTGCGCG
>NC_136949.1:2261284-2278784 GCF_949987615.1 Pollachius pollachius
GACCCTCGGGAACGAATAATCGAATAATCGAATATTCTGACCCATCCCTAGTATACATGTCATCAACAAGCACGTTTTATAGTCATTAAGGAGCAGGTAGGGGTTAGACAGTACAGAGACAGGTCGTTAAGGAGCAGGTAGGGGTTAGACAGTACAGAGACAAGTCATTAAGGAGCAGGTAGGGGTTAGACAGTACAGACAGGTCATTAAGGAGCAGGTAGGGGTTAGACAGTACAGAGACAGGTCATTAAGAACCAGGTAGGGGTTAGACAGAACAGAGACAGGTCATTAAGGAGCAGGTAGGGGTTAGACAGTACAGAGACAGGTCATTAAAGAGCAGGTAGGGGTTAGACAGTACAGAGAGGTCATTAAGGAGCAGGTAGGGGTTAGACAGTACAGAGACAGGTCGTTAAGGAGCAGGAAGGGGCTGGATATCAAACCCTGGCGTCACTATGAAGCCATACTTATCTTACCGTATGACTCCATAATGAACAAGCTCACCTAGTAAGATCGGTAAAGTCCTCTATTGGTGCTCCAGGCGGTCATGTGACCCTGGCGGTCATGTGACGCCAGCGTTCCGCTCCGTTAACCAACAGGTTTAACATCCCAATCATACAGGACTCATAACGTCCGTCACAGCCATCCCATAATGAGTCAGGAACATGGACGGTTCCCGGAGGTACTGCTGAAAGATGTAGCCTGCTGGGAAGAGATCCGTCACAGATAAAGGATTCAATAAAGGAACTCATACAGAACCAACACAAGTGGGATTATTTAGATTGAGGTATGAACACCAATGTATGAGACTGAACTCCATCACCCCGGAATAAAGAGGCAAAGCTATCAGTTGTTTGATTGTTTTATACGTATAAACTTTACATCATTCAAAGTTCTACTACTTTTACATGTACATTTAGGACGTTTAGCAGACGCTTTTATCCAAGCAATTTGTCAGAAGAAAGAGAAACGACAATATATCGCTGTCGGTAAAGTAAGGATGTTCATAGAACCGAGTGCCAAGCCCTAACCATCGCTAGGTTAACCCATTCCCCGTATACAACAGATAGATAGGGGTAAGATGCTACACGATGCTAAGTAGCATTATTAAGTGCTACTACTGTTGCTATCTCCATAAGGAGCTTGACTCGATCTCTCGGCCGTTTAAAGGCCATGACGTGAAGGAAATAAAAAAACAATCTGTGTGGAGTGAAACGTCTAAGATAAGCCTTAAAAGACGAGCCAGCGTGCGGAGGAGGAAGACGATGATGGAGCTAGACGTCACCCCTCCTCCCTCCCCCCTCTGCTCCCTCCCCTCTCCCCCCTCCTCTCCTCTCCTCCCTCCTCTCCTCCTCTCCCCTCCTCCTCTTCCTCCCCTCCCCTCTCTCCCCCCTCTCCCCTCTCCCCTCCTCCTCTTCCTCCTCTCCTCCCTCTCCCCTCTCCCCCCTCCTCTCCCCTCCGTCCTCTCCTCCTCTCCCCTCCTCCTCTTCCTCCCCTCTCCTCCCCTCTCTCCCCCCTCTCCTCTCTCCTCTCCTCTCTCCTTTCCTCTCCTCTCTCCTCTCTCTCTCCTCCTCTCCTCCCCCCTCTCTCTCCTCCTCTCCTCCCCTCTCTCCCTCCTCCTCCCCTCTCCTCTCCTCTCTCTCCTCTCCACCCTCTCCCCTCCTCCTCTTCCTCCCCTCCCCTCTCTCCCCCCTCTCCTCTCTCTCCTCCCCTCCTCCTCTTCCTCCCCTCCCCTCTCTCCCCTCTCTCCCTCCTCCTCTCCTCTCCTCCTCTCCTCTCCTCTCTCCTCTCCTCTCTCCTTTCCTCTCCCCTCTCCCCCTCTCCTCCCCTCTCCTCTCCTCTCCTCTCTCTCCTCCTCTCCTCCCCCCTCTCCTCTCTCTCTCCTCCTCTCCTCCCCTCTCTCCCTCCTCCTCCCCTCTCCTCCCCTCTCTCTCTCCTCTCCCCCCTCTCCCTCCGCGGCCGTTTACCCGATGTAGCGGAACGTGGAGCGTCACATTAATACAGAACCCCGGGACGGAGGAACACCCCCACCCCCCCAGTGTTTGATCAGCACTGAACAGAGTTTTCATAAACCTGAATATTATAGTTGTACTTACCGACTAACCCCCAGCTCAGCCATGGAGTGGTGTTAGATAGTGTGGTGGTGTTGGATAGTGTGGTGGTGTTGGATAGTGTGGTGGTGTTAGATAGTGCGGTGGTGTTAGATAGTGTGGTGGTGTTAGATAGTGTGGTGGTGTTAGATAGTGCGGTGGTGTTAGATAGTGTGGTGGTGTTAGATAGTGTGGTGGGGTTAGAGAGTGTGGTGGTTTGGATAGTGTGGTGGTGTTGGATAGTGCGGTGGTGTTGGATAGTGCGGTGGTGTTGGATAGTGTGGTGGTGTTAGATAGTGTGGTGGTGTTAGATAGTGTGGTGGGGTTAGAGAGTGTGGTGGTGTTAGATAGTGTGGTGGTGTTAGATAGTGTGGTGGTGTTAGATAGTGTGGTGGGGTTAGATAGTGTGGTGGGGTTAGATAGTGTGGTGGGGTTAGATAGTGTGGTGGTTTGGATAGTGTGGTGGTGTTGGATAGTGTGGTGGTGTTGGATAGTGTGGTGGTGTTGGATAGTGTGGTGGTGTTAGATAGTGTGGTGGTGTTAGATAGTGTGGTGGTGTTGGATAGTGCGGTGGTGTTAGATAGTGTGGTGGTGTTAGATAGTGCGGTGGTGTTAGATAGTGTGGTGGTGTTAGATAGTGTGGTGGTGTTAGATAGTGCGGTGGTGTTGGATAGTGCGGTGGTGTTAGATAGTGCGGTGGTGTTAGATAGTGTGGTGGTGTTAGATAGTGCGGTGATGTTAGATAGTGCGGTGGTGTTAGATAGTGTGGTGGTGTTAGATAGTATGGTGGTGTTGAAACACATTTAGAAGACATTTCATCTTCCTGCCTGGCAGCAGTCACGGCTTAAAATATTCACTCTGTTCATTTGAGTTGAGTCACATTTGAACACACACACACACACACACACACACACACACACACACAGTACCGACTAAGTGAGCACGTCCTATTGGTTGTGATCCAGCGCCGCTCGCAGGTGTTTTCAATCTGACGGCGTTAGCCGGGCCGCTGGGCCCCGTCAGGAGGCGGGGGGGCTTCAGGAGAAAAGAGACGCTTCAGACGCTTGTGTGTGTGTGTGTGTGTGTGTGTGTGTGTGTGTGTGTGTGTGGTGGGGGGGGGCAGCTGAGGGTCTCAACCCCAATCACACAGGTAATTACAACGTCCTGTCGATGGGGTCCATAATTACCCCCCCCCCCCCCCCCCCCCCCCCCCCCCCCCCCCCACACACACACACACACACACACACACACACACACACACACAGACCCCCAACCAGCCAACAGAAACACATTAGCGCAGAGAAGAGTAACTGATTAGATCGTTCTCATCGGCTTCATTAACACCGCGTTTATCTTTTTTTTAGGGGGGGGCGGGGGTCCATTTAAAAGACCCCTTACGGTCGGCGCTGAATATTTCCTAATAAATTCTTCTCTCGTAATCTGTGCGTAACGCGCTCCGTCGCGGAGTGATGATTACGTGCTGAGCGCGTGTGCATATATCTGTCGTCGGGATGAGAGATGATAATAGAACAAAAGGCTTCTCCTCCAGGAGGAGACCGGCTCGTGCGTGACCAACCGCGGCTCGCGACTGGCGTCAGAGGGGAGAGCAGCACGCAGACTCTCTCACACACACACACACACACACACACACCGGACACACACAAACACACACACTCGTTATCTCTCTTAAACACACTTCCTCACTCTCTGCCTCACACACACACACACACACACATTCTCTCTCTGCCATTCACACACAGACACACGCGCTCTCTCTTTGCCACTCACACCCACTCTCTCTCTCTCTCTCTCTCTCTCTCTCTCACACACAGACACACACACACACACACACACACACACACACACACACACACCCGCTCCCAGCACTGTGTGCCTGATGGAGTGAGTCACTGTTCAATACAATCCGTAGAGCAAACACTCAGGTCCAGTTAAGTAGCCGTTAGTGTTGGACCATCAGTGCTGCAGAGAGACGGTGGTATGCAGAGTCCACACACACACACACACACGCACACACACACACACACACACACACACACACACACACACACACACACGCACACACACACACACGCACACTTTTACTGCACGGCGCGACGTGACACCTTCACCAAGTCATTTAACACCATTTGTTCCATCAAGAAATGGAACGAAAATAGTTAATTAAAATTGTTGAATTTAATAAATCCAACGTGTGGCCAGAAAAGTCAATAGGCTACATTTGAAAGTTGTAACTTTAAGTGAAATTAACATTATGTGACGTGCAAACGTTCTGTTTGTTTTTATTCTGTACATAAGATCACAGATGTGAATACTAATGGTTAAATAAGACGAGTTATTTCGGGTGAACTTCGTCGTAAATCCTCTTATCTTTGCTCTGGATATGCAACGTTTTTTTTCGTATTTCGTGAATCCGAGAAGCCAATCAGAGGCTTGGCGTGGATTGACGTGGCCAATCAGAGCGGACGTTCACACCAAACGGGGCGTGGTGAAACCCGGAATTCAACAGTTGGCGTCCGCCCTTTGTTTTGTCAACACCGCTTAACTGCTTTAGAAGTTTAATGATTCTCATTTAATATAGATTTGATTAAATATGACTATAGAATAGTTGATCAAATAAAGAACATATACATGTTTGATTAAATCCTTATAGACTCCAGATTCTATTTGACGGGTAAGTTCAACTAACCGAAACTTTTCAATTAATTTAACTAATCCTGATTCCGGGTTCGATGTCCGTCCGTCTGTCGTTACCCGGAGAGATGGTGTCGTCTAAAAAGTTGGAATGAAACGTGTTTTAATCTCGTTCTGTTTACTTTCAAAGTAATTTCGGCGCTGGGACATTTCTGTAAAGGGTTTTAGTAGCTCGGGTTATCTGGTCTCATGGTTTTTAAGATGACCCCTACAAACACAACCCCAGCTATACACTACACACAAACTCATTATCTATAATTATATACATACAGAGGGCAAAAATACTTTGATAAAAATATTATAATATTTTGTGTGTGTGTATGTTTAATGTTAACGTATTCAACTCCTGATTATACAGTTATATAGCGCCGATTATATATATCTAAAAAAATGTTGTTAAAAAGTCGAATCTTACATTCTTTCTTATAGAATAAACCCAACTTGGTGAAGAAATAGTTACAGAGGCCGGACCTCGCTGACCTCATAGCTACCACCTGTCTCACCTCCTGGGTGTCTGATTATGGTCCCACGTTCACGCAACGCAAGGGAGTGACGCCTTGTTCATGCGTCCGTCGACGGATAGGGGCGTTTTGACGTATCCATGTGTTTTTCCGGGTTGTATTACAAAGGCGATTTCATTGGACAGTGTCCTTGCGTATATTTGCATAACGCAGTCTGATTGGCCGACGGATCCGTCGCTGCCTGAAAAGTTGAACATTTGTAAACTTTTTGACTCAGGCCACGGAGCCGACGGAACGGACGGACCCACAATGCATTTCGCGAGCGCCCCATGCAGAGTCAATGAGATCCGTCGACGGACGGCGGTAGTGTGAACAAGCCCTTACGGACCCCTTACGTCCTCACGGACCCTCCTCGCGTCCGCCGCAAGGGCCGGACGTGCGCCTCCCGAAAATTGTAACCTTCCGTCGAGGCGACGCAGCAGCAAGGGCTGTGATTGGTCCGCTCACCGAAACCCGACGCAGGACCGAACCAGGTTCCCGACGGCGTCGGCGCGTCTGCGTGCTACTCGCATTTGCGCGGACGCGGGACCACAATCAGCCCCGCTGTCTCCCCCTGCGTGTCTAGGACCAGAACCCCGGCATGGAGGAGCTGTATACCCTGGACCGGGAGGTGGGCCGCGGGAGCTACGGCGTGGTGTTCGAGGGCCGCGCCTCCAAGACGGGGGCCCGCGTGGCGGTGAAGCGCCTGGCCTGCAGCAGCCCAGAGGCCATGGAGCTGTACCTCCAGGAGCTGTGGGCCATGAGGACCACCGCCCGGGCCCACCCCAACGTCATCGCCCTGCACGCCGTCCTGCTGCAGACCGGGGCCCGCACCCTGCGCCCGCTGGGCCCCGGGCGGCTCCCCCTGGACCTGGTGGAGGCGGCCCTCAAGGGCCGGGTCCCTGGGCCCCGGCCCTGCAGCCCGGGCCACACCCGGCCCCGGCTGCAGGACCGTACCAACCTGGAAGGACCCCCCACCTCCGGGACCCCCAGCCAGCCCCGAGGGAGGAGGGGGCGGAGGTAGGGCTGGGCGATTCATCGAGTTTCGATCGGTTATAGAGTCGAACGATCACAAAACGAGTATAATCAAGTTTTTCCATTAAATGTTTTATAGAAAGTGCAGAACAGCTGGATGCATATCTGTACATTCTCAGCGACTAAGTTTGTTTTGGGAGAGACATGCTGAACAAATGCATCATGTTTTCAAACTCAAAAACAATCATCTGAAAAATCGTGACTTCGATATCGACCAAAATAGTCGTGACTATGATTTTTTTTTTTTTCCCACAATGCAGCAGCCCGCGGCGGAGGGGCAGCGGGGGGGAGGAGACCCCCTGGGGGGGCGGGGGCCGCTGCAGGGCCCTCTGGCTGGTGATGGAGTTCTGTGACGGAGGGGACCTGAACCGCTACCTGCTGTCGCGGCCGGCCGACGGGCGGAGGGACCGCAGCGTGGTGGAGCAGCTGAGCCGCGCGCTGGCCTTCTTGCACCACCTGGGCATCACGCACCGCGACCTGAAGCCCGACAACGTCCTGGTGCAGGACACGCCCAGCGGCCCCGTCATCAAGGTAGGGGGGCCCCCCATGGGGCAGCCCGAAGCTCCTGCAGGCTAGCACACGATAGTAACACGACATTTGCATTCAGGGCGTTCAGCAGACTCTTTTCTCCAAAGTGACTTACAGTAAGTAAAGTAAATTTGTCAGAGGAAAGAGAAACAACAATATATCGCTGTGGGTACATTAAGGATGTCCATAGGCTTAACCCGTTCCCCGGATACAACATAGACAGCTAGGATAAGACGCTACACAATGCTAAGTAACAGGGACGTCACTAGGATTTAGATGCTGGGGGGGGCTTAGCGCCCAGCAGTGTCTGAAGTGCACGGAATTTTTTCATCACATCTTTAAAGTGGTTCTTTAATTCATCATTTCTTACAGTTGAGAGTACTGCAGAGCATCTATCAGGGGCTGTTTTCTGTCTCACTCTCTTTTCTCTACTCACCTTAAGACCTCCTGCTTCCCTCCTCCTGAGTCTTCAGGATGTCCTCCTTTTTAAAAATATAAATAAGCTAAACAAATGTAAGAGTTGGTATGATTTAAGTCTACATTTTGGGGTGAGTTCAAGGAAAATAGGTTAGAAAATGTATCCATTAATGCGCTCTCGGAAACAATTTTAATCCAAATTAAAGACAACTTCTAATTGTATTATTATTTATTTCGACTCATTACGTTAAGTGCAGGCATGTTACGATTTCCATGACAAAAAAATAAATATTGTAGGGGGGGCATTTGAACATCTTGGGGGGGTGTCTTGGGGGGCCCCCCCCAAAATAGGCCTAACGACGTCCCTGCTGAGTAATGTCTTTAAGTGGCCGGCCGTACAATATGTGAAGCCTCTTGATTCCCCCTCTGACCGTTCAGGTGTCTTACCGCTGTTCCCCTCCCGGCCTCTAGGTGGCGGACTTCGGTCTGAGCAAGATGAGCGCGGGCCCGGGGGAGGGGGAAGGGGGCAGGCAGCTCTTCTGGTCCACCTGCGGCTCGGACTTCTACATGGCCCCGGAGGTGTGGGCGGGGGCGGGCTACACCGCCCAGGCCGACGTCTTCTCCCTGGGGGTGGTGTTCTGGGCGGTGCTGGAGAGAATCACCCTGCTGGAGGAGGGCACCACCCACCCACAGCTAGGTACCTGTTATTAATGTTATTACAACCGTTAACGTCATCAGGGCACCACCCACCCACAGCTAGGTACCTGTTATTAATGTTATTACAACCGTTAACGTCATCAGGGCACCACCCACCCACAGCTAGGCACCTGTTATTAATGTTATTACAACTGTTCAGTCCACCCAGCCACAGCCTAGGTGCTAATACTGTTATTAATGTTATTAATGTGTAGCATACATGCTACATGCTAGCTGCAGGCTCCCTAGCCCGTGTTGAGCATCACGTCAGGCCGCTCTGTAGATGGCATCTTCACCGCTGGCGGTTAGCTATGCACCACACGGAGATGAATGTTGACTTAATTGATTGGCACATATTAAATATAATATTAGACGTGTCACGCCCGGCCGCGCAGCCCATCCATCACCCGACGGCGCGGCCGTGAAGCCTCCCCCCCACCCCACCCCCACCCTGCGATGAATGATGATTTTTATTAGAATGATTCTTATTATTCGACCTGGACTCCCCCTGCTCAGATATCGTCGGTCGTCTGTCGGCAGCCATTACTCATTCTGTACTTCCCCTCACCTTTATCTCCCCCGCCACCGGCCGGCCCCCAGGCCCGGGATCACACACCGCACACCGCACACCGCACACCGCACGGCCATTTGTCAAATGCTGTCTGAGCTCCTTTCAGAGTCGGCGCAAACTCTCTGATCCGGCGCCGCTGGCTGAATGTAAACGGCTTTCTGGTGCGACTCTGGGCCTGGACCTGGGGGCATGGGAGCGTTGCAGGTCCTGTTGTTAGGGGGAGTCTGTCAGACTCTAGTGTAAGTCAGATTCTAGTGGGGGGGTCAGTCACTCTTGCGGGGGGGGGGGGGAGTTCAGTCTTACTCCTCTATCAGGGGACAGTGAGACTCTTGGGGTGTCAGTCAGAAGCAGACTGCACATCGCTCTGACCACTCCCAGGTGGTGACCGTCCTACTGCCAAGGTAAACACCAGCTGTTGGCCCCAGGCTCCGCTTGCCCACCACAACCAGAACCAGAAACACAACCAGCCCTCTCCTGCCTCAGAGCAGAGAGCAGACAGGAGGACACCTGGGTCAGGGTCAGCCCAACATCTCTCCTGTAGGTCGTACCATTTAACTTTAGTTGAATGTTCTCCCCTGTTAGCCTGTCCTCCGTTAGTCGTACGATCCTCCGTTAGTCGTACGATCCTCCGTTAGTCGTACGATCCTCCGTTAGTCGTACGATCTTCCGTTAGTCGTACGATCCTCCGTTAGTCGTACGATCTTCCTAACGTTGGACATTTGTCTGGTGAATTTTAACGTTCTGTCAATCCTACATTCTATCAGTCAAAGGTTCTGTCAGTGGTTTGTTCTGTAGTGGGGCAGAAGAAGTACCTGCGTTCTAGCAGCTAGACAGAACGGACTGACGATAGGACAGACTGACGGACTGACGACAGGACGGACTGACGGACCACCACCCAGTCCAGGGTTTCTCTGCTCCAGTGTCAGTTTTCTGTCAGCCGAGGAGGTGGAAACCAAACAGAGAAACTGGTCCTTTTCCCTCCCTCCTTCCCTCTGGTGGGCTTTTCACGCCAGGATGAAGCCCATTAACCCCCCCTCCCCCCAGGAGCCAATAGGAGGGAGAATCCATCAGACTCTATAGGAGAAGCATTAAGACCAATCGTCCTCTGGCTTGTTGCTATCGCGCGCCGTTTCACGTCCTGTCGCTCAGGGCTGGGGGGATACAGGCTGGAGAACACGTAAAATACACGGGCTAAAGACCACGTTAAATACACTGGCTGGAGAACACGTTAAACACACGGGCTAGAGAACACGTTAAACACACGGGCTAGAGAACACGTTAAATACACTGGCTGGAGAACACGTTAAACACACGGGCTAGAGAACACGTTAAACACATGGGCTAGAGAACACGTTAAATACACTGGCTGGAGAACACGTTAAACACACGGGCTAGAGAACACGTTAAACACACGGGCTAGAGAACACGTTAAATACACTGGCTGGAGAACACGTTAAACACACGGGCTAGAGAACACGTTAAATACACTGGCTGGAGAACACGTTAAACACACGGGCTAGAGAACACGTTAAATACACTGGCTGGAGAACACGTTAAACACACGGGCTAGAGAACACGTTAAATACACTGGCTGGAGAACACGTTAAACACACGGGCTAGAGAACACGTTAAATACACTGGCTGGAGAACACGTTAAACACACGGGCTAGAGAACACGTTAAATACACAGGCTGGAGAACACGTTAAATACACAGGCTAGAGAACACGTTAAATACACTGGCTGGAGAACACGTTTAATACACTTGCTGTAGGAAATACGCAATAACAGAACATACCTCATCCTCAACACACTAAACACACACTAGAGAACACGTCTCCTGACTAACACGCTAAACACATGCTACAGAACACGGCTCTCGACCTCAACATGCTAAGCACACGCCTCTAACCCCTCATGCTACAGAAGTGTCTCGCTCCATTAAAAGATAAGAGCTCAGCTGATGAGAACTCTGGGGAACATTTACTCAACTGGAGGATCTCTCTCTCTCTCTCTCTCTCTCTCTCTCTGGGCCTATGTGTGTGAGGGTCTCTCGTCCTAACCCTCTCTCTCTCTCTCTCTCTCTCTAGGGGCCTATGTGTGTGAGGGTCTCTCGTCCTAACCCTCTCTCTCTCCAGGGGCCTATGTGTGTGAGGGTCTCTCGTCCTAACCCTCTCTCTCTCTCCAGGGGCCTATGTGTGTGAGGGTCTCTCGTCCTAACCCTCTCTCTCTCCAGGGGCCTATGTGTGTGAGGGTCTCTCATCCTAACCCTCTCTCTCTCCAGGGGCCTATGTGTGTGAGGGTCTCTCGTCCTAACCCTCTCTCTCTCCAGGGGCCTATGTGTGTGAGGGTCTCTCGTCCTAACCCTCTCTCTCTCTCCAGGGGCCTATGTGTGTGAGGGTCTCTCGTCCTAACCCTCTCTCTCTCTCCAGGGGCCTATGTGTGTGAGGGTCTCTCGTCCTAACCCTCTCTCTCTCCAGAGGCCTATGTGTGTGAGGGTCTCTCGTCCTAACCCTCTCTCTCTCCAGGGGCCTATGTGTGTGAGGGTCTCTCGTCCTAACCCTCTCTCTCTCTCTCCAGGGGCCTATGTGTGTGAGGGTCTCTCGTCCTAACCCTCTCTCTCTCTCCAGGGGCCTATGTGTGTGAGGGTCTCTCGTCCTAACCCTCTCTCTCTCTCCAGGGGCCTATGTGTGTCGGGGTCGATCGTCCGGCGTGGTCCCTCTGGGCGTGGCCCTACAGGAGGACCCGGCCCTCCAGCTGACCATCCCCATGAGGTCCCGGCGGGCCCCCCAGCTGCCCCCCCCCCCCCGGCCCCGCCGTCTCCCGCCTCCTGGCGGCCATGTTGGCCCACGACCCCCTGGCCCGCCCCCTCGCCTCCCGGCTGGAGGCCCGCCTCCGCTCTGCCCTGCTGGCCGACGCCCGCTGATCACGGCGGGAGGCGGTCGTCATGACGACCGGCCGGTAATGCCCCCCCCCCCCCCCCCCCCCCCGATCGTCCTGGAAAAGCTTTTACTGTTTACACGACGCGCCGCGGAGCATCGGAGCGAACTGAGCGCGCTCAGAAGCCCCCAGGGAGGGGAGGGACCAGCTGATTGGTCGGTGGAGGGGACCCCCACGGCCGGGCCCCCTGCCTGGTTCTCCTGGAGATGAACGGCCTCCCCTCGGCCGGCGGCGGGATGCTAAGCTACTCCAAGCTACGCTGAGCTACGCTAACGTCAACGCGGAGCGTCTTAATGTTGTTTGGCTTGATGAACGTACCTGGTCACGTGACCACCACACCTGTTCCTACAGATGTTCAGTCGGCTGCCGCGGGGACGGTATCCGGGCAGGAGTCCCTCGGTTCTGATTGGTGGGCGTTGGAGCGTGTGCAGACAGGTGTCTGAGCTGGCGCTGGTTTAGCCGTGCTAACTCATGCTAGCCGTCAAACAGCATGAGACGACAAAGCTTTAGCCCGTAATGTAAATACACATTCTCTGCTTTCAAATGTCAAATGTGCACCAAGAATGAGGTGTAAGGTTTTTAAATATATTTTTATGTTTTTCAACAGTCTCCGTCCTTCATTCCCTTTGCACGCATGACAATGAATTGACCTCCAGCTCCGTGGCATCGTATCTCAGAGAAATGTTGATCCTCCAATAACCAGCCGTCAGGTCATCGCCTGTATAGTGGGAACAGACACACACACACACACACTCAAAGTACAAACACACACCCCCCTCTGTTCTGGAGCTCCATCAGAGGCGCTCTCTGACTGCGGCGCGACGCCGGTGAATTAACCCGCGTGTCGCTGGTCGATAACAGACCTCCGGACGCCGCGTGACGGACGGCCTCACATCACCTGGCCCGCAGAGGGGAGGAGTCAGCACCTGGGAGGGAGAACCGTGGGGCGGGAGCGGGAGCAGGGAGGTGCTGGTGGAACAGAGGGAGGGGGAGCAGAGAGGGTGGTGGGAGGGGGGCTAGGGTCTCCATGCGTCACATCTGCACCATTACCCCCCCCCCCCCCCCCCCTTCTGCCCAGTCACGACTAACTCGCTGAATCCGGGAAATTATCCACAAGTCCATCACCCCGCAAGACAGGAGGGGGTGAGGAGGGAGGGAGGTGAGAGATGAGGGGGGGGGGGGGGAGGGAGCAGAGAGGGGGAGAGGGAGCAGAGAGGGGGAGAGGGAGCAGAGAGGGGGAGGGAGCAGAGAGGGGGAGGGGGAGCAGAGAGGGGGAGAGGGAGCAGAGAGGGGGGGAGGGAGCAGAGAGGGGGAGAGGAACGGCCGCCGTTCTTCCTCTGTGGCGATAGTGTCTCGCTGGCGCCCTGGAGGGTGGAGGTGACGGAGATCAAGGCGGAGTAATTGGTGTCACAGCAGTCGGTGACACACTCACAGGCCGGGGCCTGACCTTTGACCCCCTGAGGAGTCGCTTAAAGCACAACACTGGAGGCACGGAGGCTGAAGACAGAGCGAGTCTTTATTCAGGAGAGGGATGGCGGGCTGAGGCGGTACAGGCAGGAACAGGATTAGGTGCATCTTCTATTATAAAGACCTATTTATGCATCACATCAAGTCTATTTCCTGCTTCATAAAACACAGCGCGTGCTGCGAGGGAACCGCCCGGTCTCGACCAATCAGCGGCCGGCGTCTGGAGACACTGGTAATCTGCGACGTGATTAGCCAGGAGGCGTGAAGCCCAATGTTCCCCGAGACAAAAGGCCTGGTTCCGCTGGCAGAACCAGATTACTTTAAATAATAAAAGTGGGGCATTCCGACACTGATGGGGGTTTCTCGTCACCATGCCAACGGGTTCCACCTGCGTGGCGACGGTTCGACGCCTCGCAGACGGACCGCCTTGCTCAGGGGAAATGGTGCAGACCAAAAATGTCTGATCCTAAAAAAAGTATAAAATATCTTTATTTTATACTGATAGCCGCTAGCAGGCATAGCGGGTACGGCTAACAGGCTACAGCTAGCAGAGCGCTCACCTTCCGTTTGTATAGTTAGCTGGCCCCAACCGATACGGCTAGCCGGATAGCATTACCCGCGACGGCTAGCTTACCCTCAGGGTTACACTCGGTAGCGTTCTGATAGCGTGTGCTAAGCAGAGCACTAACCCTGATGGCTAGCTTCAACCGATACGGCTAGCAGGATAGCATTACCTGCTACGGCTACGGGCTGTCAGTTTTAATCCATTAATAGAGAGTCGTGGAGATAGGAAGACGTCTCCAGTCCTCAGTAAACACAGGATATGACATCACTGCTCAACAAAGTCGGGGAGGAACTGAGCAACATTTCCTTCGGTCTTCTTCACACAGCGGCCATCTTGGTTCTGAACACTGGCTGGGTGGGGGGGGGGAGGGGGGGTCCGGTCTCTAGGGGGTCCGTGTCAGAGTGGGGAGGCCAGCAGGTCCTTCACCATGTACGGCCCCTCCAGCTCGTAGCCCAGCTTCCTGTAGTAGTTCCTGGTGCCCACCCCTGAAGAAGAACACGCACACACGTCAGCATCACACACACACACACACACACGGGTGAAAGACCACTCTCTCTCTCTCTCTCACCAGAGATAACAGCCAGTTTGCAGGATCCGTGCTCCTCTGATGCGATTCGTTCCGCCTCCTCCATCAGCATCATCCCAAAGCCCTGAACACAAACACACACAGGTCAAAGGTCACGCTACTACTGCACATTATACACACTACATTCAACTACGTGTTCAAAGTGATGGTACTGCATTGTTCTGTGCGTGCGTGCGTGCGTGCGTGCGTATACCTGGTGCTGGAACTTGCTGGGGTCTCGGCTGCTGACAGGGACCACACTTCCGTACACGTGAAGCTCGCGTACGATGGACACGCCCCCTTTCAGCTCCGGACGAAACGATTGGTCGGAGCAGCGGCGCAGGCGCAGCAGGCCAATCAGGATGTCCTGTTCAGGGTCCTCGTAGGACAGGAAGGTCTCCCAGCCGCTGTTAGCCACGTAGTCCCGCCTCACCAGCTCCACCTGAGACACAGCACACCTGGTCAGGTATGGGTGGAGTTACCTGGTCAGGAAGGAGGGGTCACCTGGTCAGGTAGGAGGGGTCACCTGGTCAGGTGGGGGGGGGCGGGGTCACCTGGTGAGTTTACTTACCTGGACAGGTAAGTTTGGTCACCTGGTCAGGTGAGTGTAGTTACCTGGTAGGGTCGGACTTTGTGGTGGATCTCCTGGATGCCCACCTCTCTGGTCCGGACGTCCCGACACTGGAGAGACCCGGACGCAAACCAGTGACACGACAACAGCTGTGAGATGATCAACGCTAGGACCCACTGCCCCATAGTGCGGGGATACACATGAACGTTGACACTGAGCCCTCAGTACGTAATACTGCATAATGCACCGTACGATGTACGGTGTGTTATAGGCTCCGGGGTTACCTCCCTCCCTGTGTCTGATTTACAGTATGATATACAGTATGATGTACGCTACGTTCTACAGTTTGTTGTACACTACGTTATACAGTATGTTTTACAGTATGTTTTACAATATGCTATAGGTTCGATGCCCTCACCTCGGTCCCCATGTCTAATGTACATTATGTTATACATTACGTTACACAGTATGTTTTACAGTGTGTTTTACAGTATGTTTTACAGTGTGTTTTACATTACGTTAAACATTATGTTATACAGTATGCTTTACAGTGCGTTTAACAGTACGCTATACAGTGTGTTATACAGTGTGTTTTACAGTACGCTATACAGTGTTATAGAGTGCGTTTTACAGTACGCTATACAGTGTGTTTTACAGTGTGTTTTACAGTATGCTATAGGGTCGATGCCCTCACCTCGGTCCCCATGTCTAATGTACATTATGTTATACATTACGTTACACAGTATGTTTTACAGTGTGTTTTACAGTATGTTATACAGTGTGTTACACAGTATGTTTTACAGTATGCTATAGGGTCGATGCCCTCACCTCGGTCCCCATGTCCTGCATCCTCTGCAGGGCCAGCTCCCTCAGGTTCCCGTGCTCCACCCCTGAGCTCACCAGGGGCATGGGGATGTCCCTGGGGGGGGGGGGGGGGGGGGGGGAAGATTTACATGAGTAGGAATTACATCTTAGAAAACACTTCAAATTCACAACCCCCCAAAAAAAGTCAGTAACATGACATCAAAGCTGCGGCTTGATAAGAAGGTGTAATCATAAATAAGCCGGTGCAGACGCAGCCTCTTCAAACCAGCGTCGGAGACCGCCCGTCTCAGACGCTGTGCTAACACCACCCCAGGTGGCTGCTGGGTAACGGAGTCCTGACCTCTGCACGCGGTAGACGCGGGTCCAGGGGGGCACCAGGGCCAGCACGCGGGCCACCAGGTCCACCAGCGCGCTGGGGGAGTACGACTTGTAGCGGCCCGTCTTCCACAGCTCGTACAGACCCGTCCCGCGGATCACCAGCGTGGGGTACAGCTTCAGCCCGTCGGGGCGGAACGCCGGGTTCTCAAAGAACTCCTGGAGAACACGGAACCACACGGTGGACTGAACACACACAGAACCGCGGAACCACACAGTGGACTGAACACACACAGAAAAATAGAACCACACGGTGGACTGAACACACACTGAACAATAGAACCACACGGTGGACTGAACACACAGTTAGTTGTAGTTAGGAGTTGGTTGTGTTGGTTGGTTCTAGTGAAGGGTTAGTTGTGTTGGTAGTTGTGGTTGTAGAGGGTAGTTGTGTTGGTTAGTTGTAGTTTATTGTGTGTTGGTTGTAGAGGGTAGTTGTGTTGGTTAGTTGTAGTTCATTGTGTGTTGGTTGTAGAGGGTAGTTGTGTTGGTTAGTTGTAGTTCATTGTGTGTTGGTCGTAGAGGGTAGTTGTGTTGGTTAGTTGTAGTTTATCGTGTGTTGGTCGTAGAGGGTAGTTGTGTTGGTTAGTTGTAGTTTATCGTGTGTTGGTCAGTTGTAGTTTATCGTGTGTTGGTCGTAGAGGGTAGTTGTGTTGGTTAGTTGTAGTTTATCGTGTGTTGGTCGTAGAGGGTAGTTGTGTTGGTTAGTTGTAGTTTATCGTGTGTTGGTCAGTTGTAGTTTATCGTGTGTTGGTCGTAGAGGGTAGTTGTGTTGGTTAGTTGTAGTTTATCGTGTGTTGGTCAGTTGTAGTTTATCGTGTGTTGGTCGTAGAGGGTAGTTGTGTAGGTTAGTTGTAGTTTATTGTGTGTTGGTCGTAGAGGGTAGTTGTGTTGGTTAGTTGTAGTTTATCGTGTGTTGGTCATAGAGGGTAGTTGTGTTGGTTAGTTGTAGTTTATCGTGTGTTGGTCGTAGAGGGTAGTTGTGTTGGTTAGTTGTAGTTTATCGTGTGTTGGTCGTAGAGGGTAGTTGTGTTGGTTAGTTGTAGTTTATCGTGTGTTGGTCGTAGAGGGTAGTTGTGTTGGTTAGTTGTAGTTTATCGTGTGTTGGTCGTAGAGGGTAGTTGTGTTGGTTAGTTGTAGTTTATCGTGTGTTGGTCGTAGAGGGTAGTTGTGTTGGTTAGTTGTAGTTTATCGTGTGTTGGTCGTAGAGGGTAGTTGTGTTGGTTAGTTGTAGTTTATCGTGTGTTGGTCGTAGAGGGTAGTTGTGTTGGTTAGTTGTAGTTTATCGTGTGTTGGTCGTAGAGGGTAGTTGTGTTGGTTAGTTGTAGTTTATCGTGTGTTGGTCGTAGAGGGTAGTTGTGTTGGTTAGTTGTAGTTTATCGTGTGTTGGTCGTAGAGGGTAGTTGTGTTGGTTAGTTGTAGTTTATCGTGTGTTGGTCGTAGAGGGTAGTTGTGTTGGTTAGTTGCAGTTTATTGTGTGTTGGTCGTAGAGGGTAGTTGTGTAGGTTAGTTGTAGTTTATTGTGTGTTGGTTGTAGAGGGTAGTTGTGTTGGTTAGTTGTAGCTTATTTTGTGTTGGTCGTAGAGGCTAGTTGTGTTGGTTAGTTGTAGTTTATTGTGTGTTGGTTGTAGAGGGTAGTTGTGCTGGT
>NC_136949.1:2283784-2298784 GCF_949987615.1 Pollachius pollachius
GAACACACACTTAACACTTAGCACTTAGTGGTGCTCACCTCAGAGTACCTGCAGGAACACACACTTAACACTTAGCACTTAGTGGTGCTCACCTCAGAGTACCTGCAGGAACACACACTTAACACTTAACACTTAGTGCTGCTCACCTCAGAGTACCTGCAGGAACACACACTTAGCACTTAGTGGTGCTCACCTCAGAGTACCTGCAGGAACACACACTTAACACTTAGTGGTGTTCACCTCAGAGTACCTGCAGGAACACACACTTAGCACTTAACACTTAGCGCTGCTCACCTCAGAGTACCTGCAGGAACACACACTTAACACTTAATGCTACACACTTAACGCAACACAATTAGTGCTACACACTGAGTGCTACCAATACAGTACTCGTATTACTAAACTAATGACAAGTACTGATGGACTAACTACTAGTACTTACACTAACTACTACTGATATGCCCCTTTTCCAAAGACAGTACCAGCTCAACTCGCCACGCCTTGGTTTGGTTCCAGGCACGTCGTGTTTCCATCTAGAAAGTGCCTCTCCAACGTGGGCGGGTCCCGGGTCGTCATGGCACACATGTGGCAAGGCGACACATAAACAGACAGGGCTACACACAGGAGCGTCCCCACTCTACTGCGCTGATCCTTCAGTAATCAATCACTATTGTGTCCGATCGCTGGTGCTAGTATTTAAAGATGCCGGGTGTCGGGCTCATCATTATTCGTTCCAGTGGCGTCACTCTGGCCAATCAGCGGCCAGCAGCACGTTAACGTCACACAAAAGTATCAGTTCAGCTCTCTGGGAACCTCGACGGAGGTGAGACTAAAAAAGTACCAGGTACCTCATTTTGGTGATTTTTTGATGGTACTGTCGGTGGAAAAGGGGCAATAGACTAACTACTACTACTAGACTAACTAACTACTACTACCGATAGACCAACCCCTGCTACACTAACTAACTACTAGTACTACTACCATACTAACTACTAGTACCAATAGACCCACTCCTGCTGCACTAACTACTAGTACTACTACCCTACTAAATACTAGTACTACTACCACACTAACTCCTAGTACCAATAGACCAACTCCTACCACACTAACTAACTACTAATACTACTACCACACTTACTCCTAGTACCGATAGACCGACTACTGCTACACTAACTAACTACTACTACTACCACACTAACTCCTAGTACCGATAACCCTGCTACACTACGGAGCCCCTGGGTGCCTACGGGTAGTCTGGGCGACGTCGGGGGTTTGAACCCTCGCCCGGTCAGCGCTCCCGAGCCCCCAGGTGCTGCCGCGTGGTTCTGATCTCAGACTAGAGTGTAAGGAGGACCTCATCTCCCCGGCGCCCCCAGATGTCAGTTTGGCGGAGAGCCGCCGGCCCAGCTGCTAGCGCCGCCGCTCATTACGCACGAGGACACACAATCATACCCCGCTAACTCTGCAGTCCAAGCCGGCGCTCCCACCAGCCAATCAGAGCGGTCGGCTGCCGCGGCCGGCGGCAGAAAGCCATTTGTCGTCGGCGCCCGCTGAAGCCTGAAGCGCCCGTCACATCGGTCTGAGCCCCGATGGAAATCATTAAAACAATCTGCGCCCCCCCCTCGCCGAAGGTCCAGCTGCTCCGGGGGCATTAGCCCCGCCCCGCGGCATGCTGGGTAGGGAGCCCTGGTGTCTGATGTACACCAATTACACGCTCGTCTTAATCAGATGGCAGCTAATGAATCGATAAGAACTCTATTATCACAGGTGATTAGACACCGAGAAGGACTGAGGGGCCGCACAACGCATAGAGAGAGACACACACACACACATGTATACAGACACACACGTACAGGTATACAGACACCAGACACACACAAACACAGGTATACAGACACACACAAACAGACATGTGGTTCTGGTCAAACAGTCCCTTCAGGGAAGGAAGCCTCAGGCTGTAATATCTAAACGCTGATACCAGGAGGTGTGTGTGTGTGTGTGTGTGTGTGTGTGTGTAGGTGTGTGTGTGTGTGTGTGTGTGTGTGTGTGTGTGTGTGTGTGTGTGTGTGTGTGTGTGTGTGTGTGTGTGTGTGTGTGTGTGTGTGTGTGTGTGTGTGTGTGTGTGTGTGTTCGCAGGTTGGGGGGCTGGAGGTTTGGGGGAGAATGATGTCTGATTGGCTGAAGGTGATCTCGCCAGTGGGCGGAGACACGTCTCAAACACACACACACACACACACACACACACAAACATACACACATACACACCCGGTTCTCTAGTGCAGAACTCTCCACTTACACAGCTGTAACACACTGCCATCTGATGGCCAACACCAGAACTGTGAATGGTTATGTGAGTGTGTGCGTGTGTCTGTGTGCGTGCGTGTGTGTGTGTGTGTGTGTGTGCGTGCGTGCGTGTCTGGGTTGGGGCGGTTCGACCAGTCCTTCAGATGTTTATCTGCTGTTCATCATGTGGTTCAGAGCGCTGTGACATGGCTGCTCAGCTCACCCAATGAGCTGAACACCACTGGTCTGATCAGGGGACCAGGAGGTGATCAGAAACGACTGAGAAACATCTTCTTATATAACTGATGTTATTGGTAACCAGTACGTCATGTTATTGATAACCAGTGCTTCACGTTATTGATAACCAGTACGTCATGTTATTGATAACCAATACTTCACGTTAATGATAACCAGTACGTCACGTTATTGATAATCAATACTTCACGTTAATGATAACCAGTACGTCACGTTATTGACAACGAGTATGTCATGTCAGTGATAACCAGTATGTCATGTTATTATTAACTAGTACTTCATGTTATTGATAACCAGTACGTTATGTTATTGATAACCTATAGGTCATGTTATTGATAACCAATAGGCCATGTTATTGATAAACAGCACGTCATGTTAATGATAACCAGTATGTTATATTGGTATTAACCAGTACTTCATGCTATTGATAATATTACATGTTATTATTAACCAGTACTTCATATTATTGATAACCAGTACGTCATGTTATTGATAACCAGTACTTCATGTTAATGATAACCAGTACTTCTTGTTAATGATAACCAGTAGGTCATGTTATTGATAACCAGTACATCACTTTATGGATAACCAATAATTCATGTTTTCAATCACCAATAGAGCTCGTAAGTCCGCCCCTTCCGGTAGACCCCCATGGGACCACTGAGATCGTAAAATATGAATTGGTTTCAATGGAGAGAAAGTAATTATTTTCTGGTCCCAGTCTTTATATGCCCTGGATTACACATATGTTGTTTGTGGATTTAAATTATAATTTTTCATGCAAAGAAAACAAAATAATTTCGCGAGGAATTCTGATAATGTTAGGTTTTGTGAGGCCGCTTTGTGAACTACAGCCCCTCGCTGTTCTCGACGCGAATGATATACGTCACCACCACTCTGGTACAGACATGGCGATCTCTCTGCTCCACTTCACCGCTCTTTTCCAAAGGGAGGATAAAAGCATTGAAAGAGGTGAAAACCATTATAAGTCGGGGCATGTGGAGAGTATCAGTTATGCCGATGGGGAGATTGTCGTCTTGTCCACGCCAGTCGCAGGGAGCGTGACGTCACATACGAGACGTGTAGTCTTTCTCATTGTGTTTTCTCTACAGCCTTTAGCTGAACAATTGCACAGTAAACGGTTGAACTCTTGAAATGAAAAATTATCATTTAAATCCACAAACAACATATGTGTAATCCGGGGCATATAAAGACTGGGACCAGAAAATAATTACTGAAACCAATTCATATTTTACGATCTCAGAGGTCCCATGGGGCTCTACCGGAAGGGGCGGACTTACGAGCTCTATACAAAGTCAAGTTATTATTGCCCAGTAGGTGAGGTTGACAATGACCAATCAGAGGCCTAGCAGCGGTCACCTGACGGCCTCGGCCACGCTGTTGGAGGTGTGTCCTGACAGGGCGTCATGGAGGTTCCTGATGAAGTAGTCTCTGTACTCCTCCCCCAGCGCCATGAAGGTTCCGCCCATCACGATGAACTCCACCTTGTCCACGCTGTGGCCCAGCTGCTTCAGCTGCAGCCCATCCAATCAACACACCAATTAACACAATTAACGCATCAATTAACCAATCAACACGCCAATCAACAAACAATTAACCAATCAACAAATCAATACAAACACACCACCAAGCAGCATAATCAATCAGGAAAAAAATGAACAAATCAACAAAAAGATTAGCACATCATTCACCGTGCAGTCTATAAATTTGCCAATCAACATGTCAATTAACTAATCAACACATCAGCACATCAATCAACCTCTTATCTCTCTCACCTGCTCGACGCGGTGTCGGGTCTGAAGGAACGGGTCGTAGCGCGCCCGGATCGCCCTCATGGAGGTAGGCTGAAAGAGAGAGAGAGAGAGAGAGAAATAGAGCGAGAGAGAGAGAGAGAGAAAGAGATTGAGTGCGAGATCGAGAGGTCATTTAGGTCATAGGGTTCATCGTACCTAGGGTTAGCTGATACAGGGTCAGGGTTAGGTGATAGGGTTCATAGTACCTAGGGTTAGCTGATACAGGGTCAGGGTTAGGTGATAGGGTTCATAGTACCTAGGGTTAGCTGACACAGGGTCAGGGTTAGGTGATAGGGTCCATAGTACCTAGGGTTAGCTGATACAGGGTCAGGGTTAGGTGATAGGGTTCATAGTACCTAGGGTTAGCTGATACAGGGTCAGGGTTAGGTGATAGGGTTCATAGTACCTAGGGTTAGCTGATACAGGGTCAGGGTTAGGTGATAGGGTTCATAGTACCTAGGGTTAGCTGATACAGGGTCAGGGTTAGGTGATAGGGTTCATAGTACCTAGGGTTAGCTGATACAGGGTCAGGGTTAGGTGATAGGGTTCATAGTACCTAGGGTTAGCTGATACAGGGTTAGGGTTAGGTGATAGGGTTCATAGTACCTAGGGTTAGCTGATACAGGGTCAGGGTTAGGTGATAGGGTTCATAGTACCTAGGGTTAGCTGATACAGGGTCAGGGTTAGGTGATAGGGTTCATAGTACCTAGGGTTAGCTGATACAGGGTCAGGGTTAGGTGATAGGCTTCATTGTTCCTAGGGTTAGCTGATACAGGGTCAGGGTTAGGTGATAGGGTTCATAGCACCTAGGGTTAGCTGATACAGGGTCAGGGTTAGGTGATAGGGTTCATAGTACCTAGGGTTAGCTGATACAGGGTCAGGGTTAGGTGATAGGGTTCATAGTACCTAGGGTTAGCTGATACAGGGTCAGGGCTAGGTGATAGGGTTCATAGTACCTAGGGTTAGCTGATACAGGGTCAGGGTTAGGTGATAGGGTTCATAGTACCTAGGGTTAGCTGATACAGGGTTAGGGTTGTGAACTCACCTCATATCCCGTGTAGGACTGGGTTGAATACTCAAAGTCTGAGTCCGGACCCCCGGGGCAATAACTGACAAACCACAAGCAGAATACAGTACATATTAATATTAATTATGAATATAGCAGATATATAATATCTACATCAATATTAATATATTAAATATTCATATAGTATCTACTTCAATATAGTAGATATATTAATAAATAATCAACATAAATATAGTAGATATCAATATAGTAGCTAAATCAATAGAGTAGTTACTAGAATAGTGTTTATATAGTAGATAAATATAGTGCATACAGTCACCTGTCTGTGTCTCCGTTATACATTCCATTGATTACATACAGATCAATAAATCTGATTATGAATAAACCAGATCAGTCCTGTATCTGCCTCCCTGCAGTACCTCTAGTATGTTTCACTGGACATTTAATTAATTAGGGAGTGTATGGAAGCATGCACATTACGTTAAACTGAAAGTGATGAGCATTTAGGAAGGCTTATATATAATGTACACACGAGGCTGATGTGACGATGCATCGTTAAGCTCACGCACACACAGATGTTCCCGGTGAAGCTGATGTGAGGACAGCGATGAGGCTTACACATCACGGCCACCACCGCGATCTGGAACCAGAGGACATCGTTACACAGGCACACGCACACGCACACACACAGACACACACAGACACACACGCACACGCACACACACTAGGGGTGAGGTCAGTACTATCTAGGGGGTGAGGGGGGGTCTTTACTCACCCCGCTGGCGGTGCGGATGGGCTTGGCCTTCAGTTTGGGCACCAGGGCCCGTCTGTACTGCGGCGGCACGGCGGCGATGATGTCCACCAGCCGGGGCTGGGAGGACAGGCCGTACTTAGCCGACGTCTTCGTCTTCACCCTGGGGAGGGGGGAGGGGGGGGGAGACACGGGGGAGGGAGACAGGGGGGAGACAGGGGAGACAGGGGGAGACGGGAGAAGACAGGGGGGGGGAAGACGGGGGAGACAGGGGGAGACGGGGGAGACAAGGGGGGGGAAGACGGGGGGGAGACAGGGGAAGACGGGGGAGACAAGGGGTGGGGGGCAGGGGGAGACGGGGGGAGACACGGGGGAGACAAGGGGGAGACGGGGGGGAGAAGAAGGAGATGAGGGGGGACAGGGGGATAGAGGGGGGAGACGGGGGAGAGACAGGGAGGAGACGGGGGGGGGGACGGGGGAGACACGATGAACCCACGAGGACGACCTCCAGATGTACCAGATTCATACTTCCCCATCTTCTCTGTGTAAGGGGGGAGGTGGTGAGTTATGAAGGTAACCATGGTTACCAGGGGGACTCTTACTTGTTGAGGTTGATGTCCCGCCCCTCCTCGTGGGCCTCCACCAGTTGCTGGATGACATCGGCCACCGTCATCATCATCAGCTCAGCGCGGCTCAGGTCAGCTGCAGAACGCACCATTCAGGTATTACGGTAATGGTAGAACGCACCATTCAGGTATTACGGTAATGATAGGTTTAGGTATTACGGTAATGACAGAACGCACCATTCAGGTATTACGGTAATGATAGGTTTAGGTATTACGGTAATGTGACAGACGGTTGGGTTTAAGTATTAAGGTAATGATAGGTTCAGGTACTATTGTAATGTGGCAGAGGGTTATTTATTTATAACAGTAATGTGAAAGAGGGTTATGTATGATGGTAATGTTAAAGGGTTAGGTTATGTATGATGGTAATCTTAAGGAGGGTTTGGTTACGTCTTACGATAACGTATAAGAGGTTTAGGTAATACAGAAATGATAATAGGTTTGAGATGTTATATAAGTATTAGGTTACAGATGATTAAATGTAGGTATTGGGTTAGAGATGGTTAGTTTAGGTATTAGAATAGAGATGGTATTAGAATAGAGTTTAGGTGTTAGATTAGAGATGTTAGTTTAGGTTGGAGGTCATCAAGTTCTACATTTGGACCCATCATTATTCTGTCATATTCAGACTGAAAGGAGGGACCCTGTAACCATAAACTACTTTAGGTTTAGGTTTATTAAGACATGAGAAGATGAAGGGTTGGGATTCATGGTAACATAACAGGTCGGTTATGAAGGGTTAGGGTTATGATTCATGTTAACATAACAGGTCGGTTATGAAGGGTTAAGGTTAGGATTCATGGTAACATAACAGGTCGGTTATTAAGGGTTAAGGTTAGGATTCATGTTAACATAACAGGTCGGTTATGAAGGGTTAGGGTTAGGATTCATGTTAACATAACAGGTCGGTTATGAAGGGTTAGGGTTAGGATTCATGTTAACATAACAGGTCGGTTATGAAGGGTTAAGGTTAGGATTCATGGTAACATAACAGGTCGGTTATTAAGGGTTAAGGTTAGGATTCATGTTAACATAACAGGTCAGTTATGAAGGGTTAGGGTCAGGATTCATGTTAACATGACAGGTCGGTTATGAAGGGTTAGGGTTAAGGTTAGGATTCATGGTAACATAACCGGTCGGTTATTAAAGATTAAGGGTTAAGGTTAGGATTCATGTTAACATAACGGGTAGGTTATGAAGAGTTACGGTAAGTATTCATGTTAACTTAACAGGTAGGTTATGAAGGGTTAAGGTTAGGATTCATGTTAACATAACAGGTTGGTTATGAAGAGTTACGGTAAGGATTAATTTTAACATCACAGGTATGTTATGAGGGTTAGGATTCATGTTGACAAGTTCGAATGGAGTTAGCATTAGCAACAAGCTACAGCCGCACAGTTAATAAACTGACATTGCTCCGGATAGAGAGATATATCATAGACTCACTCTTCTTCTTCGGCTTCCCCATGTCGTAGTCCGATGAGGTCCACTGGTTTAAGGAGGCGTAATGTGTGTAAAAGAGCGTAATGAGGACCAACAACACGAACAATATCAACACAACACGAACACACACGCTGAGCCGTACGGTGGGAGCGGCTGTCGTAAAACGGATCACAGAATACTCGACTTTCAACAAGTTTATACTTTATATTTCACTTTGCACTTATTATTAAGGTTTCAAACGCAGAACATTTAAATAAATTGCTTGTTTTTTAGATGACTTAAACGTGCTGGTTAAAAAGTGAATGACGAACATGTAAAATAATACATTCTTCTGGTTTTATCATAAAAACATATGAAACCTCATTTAGCATAGTTCATATTTAAAACAAGAAACGTTCATGAATTTGCCTTATGCTATGATTTTAAACTGCGAGTTTAGAGCACAGATCTACGTCCTCACATAGATCTACAGTTTACAGATCTATAATTAACAGATATACAAGTTTATAGATCGGTACCTTAATAGATATACAACTTGTTAGGTCTGTAACTTCAGAGATCTACAACCTCATAGATCTACAACTTCATAGCTCTATTACTTCATAGTTCTATAACTAAATAGATCTATAATAAATAGATGTACAACTTCATAGATCTATAATTATTAGATCTACAACTTCATAAATCTATAATTAATAGATCTACAACTTCATAAATCTATAATTAATAGATCTACAACTTCATAGATCTACAACTTCATAGATTTATCATTAATAGATATACAACTCATAGATTTAAAACTTCATAGATTTACAACTTAATAGATCTATAATTAATAGATCTACAACTTCATAGATCTACCACTTCATAGATCTGCAACTTCATATATCTATAATTAATAGAGCTACAACTCCCTAGATCAGTAGCTTTCTAGATCTCCAGCCCATGCGGATCAGAGTGAGGCTGCAGCGCCCCCCGCTGGGTGGAGATCTGCCGTCTTGCAGCCTCTAAACCCGACGGCAGCAAATCCGCTCCGAGCTCCGAACAGGAAACTCAACAGGTGGAAGCGAACGGCCGTCATTCGTAAGTCTTTACACTTCACACCGACCTGTGTTCAGCGCCTCGCTGTCTGTACCCCTCGACGCGTCGGAGACACTGCCAGCGATGGTTTGAGTTAGTTAGTTTTAGTGCGTAATGGTGTGTGTGCTCCACAGAGCCGAGGTGGACTGAAGGTGTCTGCGGTAGGACGCCCTGCGAGGTACGGGAGAGTGGGGACACGAGCTGCGTACTTCCCTCCCCGGTCAGAGCCGTGCACTAACACACACATACACACACACACACACACACACACACACACACACACACACACACACACACACACACACACACATCAGAAACACACACAACAGAAACACGCACATAAGAAACACACGCCGACAACATACCAGCTCCGCGGTAACATGTAACCGGGCACGATGTCCCTGCACGGGACGTCCCGTATCTGATTAATTAATGACCCGCCGGACCAGTGGGGACAATGCACTCCTGACGTGGAAGTTCCGTGTTCACAAACTTAACCTATATATATATATATATATATATATATATATATATATATATATATATATAATCATTGTGGGTGTGTTAAACTGGTTTATACTGGTGTGTTATACCGGTGTGTTATACTGTTGTGTGTTTTAATGGTGTGTTATACTGGTTTGTGTTTTACTGGTGTGTGTTCAGGTCATGGAGGAACTGAACCACGCCAACGTGAAGGTGGCAGTCCGCCTTCGGCCAATGAACAGGAGAGGTGAGTCACCGACCGGGACAGGCACACACTGTAAACACTCACTCACTGACTCACTCACTCACTCACTCACTCACTGACTCACTCACTCACGCAGACACTCACGCACTCACTCACGCAGACACTCACACAGACACTCACTCACTCACTGACTCACTCACTCACGCAGACACTCACTCACTCACTCACGCACTCACTCACGCAGACACTCACACAGACACTCACTCACTCACTCACTCACTCACTCACTCACTCACAGACACTCACTCACTCACTCACACAGACACTCACTCACCCACCCCCTCCTTCTCTGTTAGTGTTGTTATTATGGAGTTATAGTTGTAAAGATATTATAAGTTATTCTGCGCGTAAACGACAGTCAGTCGTGCGTGAACCGGCGTGGTGACAGTTGGTTGGGAGCGGTAGGGATGGGGTGTGACATCACTTCCTTTCACAAGCGGGACAGAAAGCCACACACTGACATGTAAACACGTTTCCATGGTAACGAGATGCTGCGGTAGGCGGCTGTTGTCCTCAGCGGTCTGAGGGTGTATTATGGGATGGAACCGCAGCCCTGTCAGGGCGTGACCGGGATGCAGCCTACAGTCTGTCAATCAATACAACCGTATATATACAATAACCTGCGGGCAACAACGCACACACAGAGCTTAACAACAAGACACAGAGCTGAACAACGGAGACGACACAACGAGAAGAGAGGAGAGGAGGTTAGAATAACAGGCGCGTTGTGGCCAGGACTGCTTCCTGTGCACTTCCTGGTTCTAGAAAGAGGAGGAATGTGTGGAGACCTTTGAACTTAACTCCTCAGGAATGTTTATCCTAGTAAAACGATGAGTCAGACTCACTCCCTAACTAACTCACTCACTCACTCACTCACTCACTCACTCACTCACTCACTTTTCATGTGAATTTCCTGGAGAGGAGCAGTTTACCTCCAGATATCCATGGCTGTTTCTCTGTCTCTCACTCACTCACTCTATCTGTCTGCCTGTCTGCCTGCCTGCCTGCCTGTCTGTCTGTCTGTCTGTCTGTCTGTCTGTCTGTCTGTCTGTGTGTCTGTGTGTGAGCAGAGAGGGAGATGAAGACTAAGTGTGTGGTGGAGATGGATGGAAACCAGACACTGCTTCACCCAGCCAACCTCAACCTCAGCAAGGACGACCCCAGGTACGGCCCTACCTACACCCTACCCATCCTCCCTCCTTACCTCCTCCTCTCTCCCTCTCCTCTCTCCTTACCTCCTCCTCCTCCTCCTCCTCCTCCTCCTCCTCTCCCTCCTTATCTCCTCCTCCCTCCCCCTCTCCTCTCCCTCCCCCTCTCCTCTCCCTCCTCCTCTCCTCTCCCTCCTCCTCTCCCCCTCCTCCCTCCCCCTCTCTGAACAGAGGGAGTGTCTGTCCTGCTCCTCCACTAGTTTTCCGTTCCCTAAACAAAGACTTCTCTTAGCCTCCGTTCCCCGGCCGAGCCGAGGGCTGGCTGACCCGTTACTAGAGTCAGAGGAGCAGCTAGACCTCATGGGGTCAGACTCTCAGCGGAGAGCTTCTGGGTTCCATCCACAATGTCCTCAGTCTACCTGTTCACATCCTAGAGCAAGACAACCCCTGACCCCTACCTGATCCTCAATGACCTCTCTGTACTGTCTAACCCCTACCTGCTCCTTAATGACCTGTCTCTGTACTGTCTAACCCCTCCCTGCTCCTTAATGACCTGTCTCTGTACTGTCTAACCCCTACCTGCTCCTTAATGACCTGTCTCTGTACTGTCTAACCCCTCCCTGCTCCTTAATGACCTGTCTCTGTACTGTCTAACCCCTACCTGCTCCTTAATGACCTGTCTCTGTACTGTCTAACCCCTACCTGCTCCATAACCAGGTGTATCGGATTCAATGTAGGTCTGTTTGAATCAGAGCGAGTGATAAGTGATAGGTCTCAGGGTGCGGTGATGAGGAGTCATGAGCCCTGATGTTCAGACACGTCGTAGTGAGGTCTCCCTCCTCCTCACCCCTATCTCCCCTCAACACACACACCCCATTCACCTGCATGGGGGAAGGGGGGGAGGGAGGGAGGGAGGGAGGGAGGGAGGGAGGGGGGACAAATGAATTGTCTGTGTTCTCAGGAAAGTCAAATATTTCAGATTCCCCTTTAAGTGTGTGTGTGTGTGTGTGTGTGTGTGTGTGTGTGTGTGTGTGTGTGTGTGTGTGTGTGTGTGTGTGTGTGTGTGTGTGTGTGTGTGTGTGTGTGTGTGTGTGTGTGTTTGTGTGTGTGTGTCCAGACACGCTCCACTGTTTGCCTCGTGGGCCTGAACAGGTCCTACAGGATCCTACTTTCACTCTCCCGTCTGAGGACCAGAGAGAGAGCTCTTCTGTCGGCTGCTTCAGCTGAAAGGAGCTTTAACATGGAACCGCCCGGAGCCTCGGCCTAGCGTTAGCCCAGCAGGGTTTGGTGTTAGCTCTGTGCTAGCTCTATGTTAGCTCGGCGCTAGCTCGGTGCTAGCTCGGCGCTAGCTCGGCGCTAGCTCGGTGCTAGCACGGTGCTAGCTGTGTGCGCGCCAGTGCTCTGCATTGTCATGAACATGAGTTTCTCCTGGCACGAGGGAGGCTAGTACCCAGCATGCACCTGGGCAGCGGGCTAAGTGGGCCCAGGCAGGGGCGTGGTGCCTCAGGTATGCAGACGTGCTCCCGCTGAGTCATGTGCCCCCCCCCCCATCTCCCATGAAGTCAGAGCAGAGCTGTTCAAACACGCCGGGCAAACACAGGCTGAACCAGGCTCAGACAGACCGGCCGTGGCTCCCTCTGATTGGGGGAGCTGTGGGGTGTTTGTCCGGGTTTGGGTTCCTCTGATTGGTCCAGAGAACATGTGTTTGGGTCACATGGCTCCTGTCAGGGCCTGTTCATGTGTTCTCAATGTTTCACACAGAGCGACCTTAAGTGAGGAACCAGCCTGTTGCAGGAGCATGTTAGCCCCCTGCTCTATTAGCTTCCTGCGCTGTTAGCATCCTGCGCTGTTAGCCCCCTGCTCTGTTAGCCTCCTGCTCTGTTAGCCTCCTGCTCTGTTAGCCTCCTGAGCAGTTAGCCTCCTGAGCAGTTAGCTTCCTCCTCTGTTAGCCTCCTGCTCTGTTAGCCTCCTGAGCAGTTAGCCTCCTGAGCAGTTAGCCTCCTGCTCTGTTAGCATCCTGCTCTGTTAGTATCCTGCTCTGTTAGCCTCCTGCTCTGTTAGCCTCCTGAGCAGTTAGCCTCCAGCTCTGTTAGCCCTCTGCGCTTTTAGCCGTCAACGCTGTTAGCCTCCTGCTCTGTTAGCTTCCTGCTCTGTTAGCCCCCTGTTCTGTTAGCCCCCTGTTCTGTTAGCCTCCTGCTCTGTTAGCCTCCTGCGCTGTTAGCTTCCTGCTCTGTTAGCCTCCTGCTCTTTTAGCCTCCTGCTCTGTTAGCCTGTTAGCCTCTTGATCTGTTAGCTTCTTGAGCTGTTAGCCTCTGTTAGCCTCCTGCTCTGTTAGCCTCCTGCTCTGTTAGCCTCTTACTCTGTTAACTTCCTACTCTGTTAGCCTCCTGCTCTGTTAGCCTCCTACGCTGTTAGCCTCTTGCCCTGTTAGCCTCCTACGCTGTTAGCCTCCTGCACTGTTAGCCTCCTATGCTGTTAGCCTCCTACTCTGTTAGCCTCCTGGGCTGTTAGTCTCCTACTCTGTTAGCCTCCTGCACTGTTAGCCTCCTATTCTGTTAGCCTCCTGCGCTGTTAGCCTCCTGCTCTATTAGCCTCCTGCTGTAAGGTACAACAGTGATACCTTCCGTCTCCAGCTGGTCCGTTGACTCTAAACTTTCAGTCCAGATGTCATCTTCAGAGAAACTCATGCGTTCATAAACGCACACGAAGACGGAAACTCATACGTTCATAAACTCATTTGAGTTAGACCCATTAGAACACAAACTCATAAACAAATCAATTAATTATATGAACATGTTTGTCTCTGACACACTGCTGAGTGACACACTGTGTGTGTGTGTGTGTGTGTGTGTGTGTGTGTGTGTGTGTGTGATGTTTGTTTTACTGCATATTGGATGATTTGACGTGTGTAATAAAGGAAGGTATTCCGTTGCCTTCCCCAGGTCTTTTAGCAAATAAAAAAACAGACTGTGTAATAAGGCTTAATGGAGCCCGGGGATGATGTCACCCTGGACAACGCATCCCAGAATAGTCCCGGAGATGGGCGCCGGAGAAGGGGACAGATTGGAGGTGTTTTAACGGCCCTCCCCCTGCTGGGAGACACAGAGGAGCCGGTCTGAGACGCCATCTCGCCCCCCCGCCTCCCTCCCAACTCCTCACTCCCAGACTGATCTGCAGGATCACAACATCTGATGACAGTTTGACTCCTCTTAGAGGGAGGAGGAAGCTGTCTGACGGCCGCCGCAGAGCCCTTAATGCTGTCATCATTCCAGATGAGGAAGAGGGCTGGGGGGGAGAGCAGCCTTCATCAACGGCCCCCTGGTCTGATAGGAGGAGGAGACGTTAGGCAGATGTTATTCACCCCAGCATGGACACCAGAACCTGGAGCATCTCAGTCACCATGAAATAAAGAGAATGAATGTGTTAAATGGAACTTCCACTAACTAGTGCTTCTCTTCTCTCCTCTCCCCTCTCCTTTCGTCTCTCTCCTCTCCTCTCCCATCTCCCCTATCCTCGCTCTCTCCCCTTCTCTCTCCTCTCTCGCGCTCTCTCTCACACTCTCTCTCTCCTCTCTCCCCTTCTCTCTCCTCTCTCCTCTCCTCTCCTCTCCTCTCCTCCTTTCCTCCCCTCTCTCCTTTCCTCACCAGGACCCAGCCTAAGGTGAGTCCTGATATCAGAGAACATCACATGTTTATAACCAATATAAAACTATGTTTATAATGAGTTGCTACTGCAGCCTCACGGTGACCCCTGACCTGTGAACTCTGACCTCTGACCTGTGACCTGCAGGTGTTTGCCTACGACCACTGCTTCTGGTCCATGGAC
>NC_136949.1:2301284-2336284 GCF_949987615.1 Pollachius pollachius
TAACACACACACACACACACACACACACACACACACACACACACACACACACACACTACTGGACCGCACGACTGGGGTAACACTCTCACTCTCACTCACACACAATCTCACTTTGTCTCACTCACTCACTCACTCACTCACTAATGTGTCCAGTGTCCATCCGGTTCAGTGCTGTCTGAAGGCTGCAGTGGGCAGGCGGTTCAGTGCTGTCTGAAGGCTGCAGTGGGCAGGCGGTTCAGTGCTGTCTGAAGGCTGCAGTGGGCAGGCGGTTCAGTGCTGTCTGAAGGCTGCAATGGGCAGGCGGTTCAGTGCTGTCTGAAGGCTGCAGTGGGCAGGCGGTTCAGTGCTGTCTGAAGGCTGCAGTGGGCAGGCGGTTCAGTGCTGTCTGGCCCTACAGCCTGTTGGGTGTTCCTGTGTCTCCAGACTCAGGGAGAGAAGGTGAGCAAGCTCAGCCTGGTGGACCTCGCCGGCAGCGAACGAGCCGCCAAGACCGGGGCGGCAGGCGAGAGGCTGAAGGAGGGCAGCAACATCAACAGGTAGGCCTCGGCCAATCAGCTGTCGGGGACCTCAGGTCAGCCAATCAGAGGTCTCGTTGATCTAAGGTCAGCCAGTCAGAGGTGTGGTTGATCCAAGGCCAGCCAATCAGAGGTCTAGTTGATCTTAGCTCAGCCAATCAGAGGTCTAGTTGATCCAAGGTCAGCCAATCAGAGGTCTAGTTGATCCAAGGTCAGCCAATCAGAAGTCTAGTTGATATCGGGTCAGCCAATCAGAGCTCTCTGTGACCCCTGACCCCAGGTCCCTGAGCACGCTGGGTCTGGTGATCTCAGCGCTGGCCGAGCAGGGAGCCGGAAAGAACAAGAACAAGTTCGTCCCCTACAGAGACTCTGTCCTCACCTGGCTGCTCAAGGTACCGCCCCTTTACCTGTCTCTCCTTTACCTGTCTCACCTCTACCTGTCTCTCCTTTACCTGTATCTCCTTTACCTTTCTCTCCTTTACCTGTATCCCCGATACCTGTCCGTCTGTCCTCACCTGGCTGCTCAAGGTACCGCCCCTTTACCTGTCTCTCCTTTACCTGTCTCCCCGATACCTGTCTCTCCTTCATCTGTATCCCCTTTACCTTCCTCTCCTTTACCTGTATCCCCGATACCTGTCCGTCTGTCCTCACCTGGCTGCTCAAGGTACCGCCCCTTCACCTGTCTCTCCTTTACCTGTCTCACCTCTACCTGTCTCTCCTTTACCTGTATCCCCTTTACCTTTCTCTCCTTTACCTGTATCCCCGATACCTGTCCGTCTGTCCTCACCTTTACCTGTCTCACCTCCACCTGTCTTACCTCCACCTGTCCTCACCTGGTTGGTCAAGGTACCGCCCCTTTACCTGTCTCCCCTTAACCTGTCTGTCTGTCCTCACCTGGCTGCTCAAAGTCCCCCCCCTTTTTCTGTCTCTACTTAACCTGTCTCAACTCCACCTGTCTCACCTCCACCTGTCTAGCCTCCCCCTGTCTCAGATGCCTCACCTTTACCTGTCCTCACCTGTCTCAACTCCACCTGTCTCCCCTCCACCTGTCTGACCTGTCTCCCCTCCACCTGTCTGACCTGTCTCCCCTCCACCTGTCTGACCTGTACCTGTGGTGGCTCTCTGAGTCCAGGCCGAGTCGTGTGCCGTGTGAGCCGATCTTTCCGCCCGGGTCTAACCTTGAGTCTGCTCCTCAGGACAGTCTGGGCGGCAACAGCCGGACGGCGATGGTTGCCACGGTGAGCCCGGCGGCAGACAACTACGAGGAGACGCTGTCGACGCTGCGCTACGCCGACCGCGCCAAGAGCATCGTGAACCACGCCGTGGTCAACGAGGACCCCAACGCCCGCATCATCAGGGAGCTCCGGGAGGAGGTGGAGAAGCTCCGCGACCAGCTGACCCAGGCTGAGGTCAGGACCCAGGGGGGGGAGAGGGGTCACGAGCCGGGAGTTAAACCACGTGATAGAGTGCCGAAGTTTTACAGTTTATTCATGGGTTCCAGTCCCTGATTTAAATGATGATGTCATGCTGTTCTAGTCCGTGGTTTTGAACGGTGATCTCATGGTATCTAGTCTCTGATTTAAACATTGATGTAATGAGTTTTAGCCCCTGATATAAACCGTGATGTCATGGGTTCTCTTCCCTGATTTAAACGTTATGTCATGGGTTCCAGTCCCTGATTTAAACTTTATGTCATGATTTTAAACGTGATGTCATGGGTTCTCGTCCCTGATTTAAACGTGACGTCATGGGTTCCAGTCCCTGATTTAAACGTGACATCATGGGTTCCAGTCCCTGATTTAAACGTGACGTCATGGGTTCCAGTCCCTGATTTAAACGTGACGTCATGGGTTCCAGTCCCTGATTTAAACGTGACGTCATGGGTTCCAGTCCCTGATTTAAACGTGACGTCATGGGTTCCAGTCCCTGATTTAAACGTGACGTCATGGGTTCCAGTCCCTGATTTAAACGTGACGTCATGGGTTCCAGTCCCTGATTTAAACGTGACGTCATGGGTTCCAGTCTCTGATTTAAACGTGACGTCATGGGTTCCAGTCCCTGATTTAAACGTGACGTCATGGGTTCCAGTCCCTGATTTAAACGTGACGTCATGGGTTCCAGTCCCTGATTTAAACGTGACGTCATGGGTTCCAGTCCCTGATTTAAACGTGACGTCATGGGTTCCAGTCCCTGATTTAAACGTGACGTCATGGGTTCCAGTCCCTGATTTAAACGTGACGTCATGGGTTCCAGTCCCTGATTTAAACGTGACGTCATGGGTTCCAGTCCCTGATTTAAACGTGACGTCATGGGTTCCAGTCCCTGATTTAAACGTGACGTCATGGGTTCCAGTCCGTGATTTAAACGTGACGTCATGGGTTCCAGTCCCTGATTTAAACGTGACGTCATGGGTTCCAGTCCCTGATTTAAACGTGACGTCATGGGTTCCAGTCCCTGATTTAAACGTGACGTCATGGGTTCCAGTCCCTGATTTAAACGTGACGTCATGGGTTCCAGTCCCTGATTTAAACGTGATGTCATGGGTTCCAGTCCCTGAAGGCTCCGGAGCTGAAGGACCGTCTGGAGGAGTCTGAGAAGCTGATCCAGGAGATGACCGTCACCTGGGAGGACAAGCTGACCAAGACTGAGGCCGTCGCACTGGTAACACACACACACACACACACACACACACACACACACACACACACACACACACACACACACACACACACACACACACACACACACATCTGTTATGTAGTGTGTGGGGTCCCCCTTGTGACTGCGCCCCCCGGTGGCTGTGTGGCGCCCCCCGGTGGCTGTGTGGCGCCCCCCGGTGGCTGTGTGGCGCCCCCCGGTGGCTGTGTGGCGCCCCCCGGTGGCTGAGCTCAGCGTCTGTGTCCTCAGGAGCGCCAGAGGCAGCTGGAGAGCCTGGGCATTTCGCTGCAGTCCTCCGGGATCCGCGTGGTGGAGGACCGCTGCTTCCTGGTCAACCTCAACGCTGACCCCGCCCTCAACGAGCTGCTGGTCTACTACCTCAAGGTACGCCCTCAGACCCCGCCCCCAACCAGCTGGTCTACCTCAAGGTACGCCCTCAGACCCCGCCCCCAACCAGCTGGTCTACCTCAAGGTACGCCCTCAGACCCCGCCCCCAACCAGCTGGTCTACCTCAAGGTACGCCCTCAGACCCCGCCCCCAACCAGCTGGTCTACCTCAAGGTACGCCCTCAGACCCCGCCCCCAACCAGCTGGTCTACCTCAAGGTACGCCCTCAGACCCCGCCCCCAACCAGCTGGTCTACCTCAAGGTACGCCCTCAGACCCCGCCCCCAACCAGCTGGTCTACCTCAAGGTACGCCCTCAGACCCCGCCCCCAACCAGCTGGTCTACCTCAAGGTACGCCCTCAGACCCCGCCCCCAACCAGCTGGTCTACCTCACGGTACACCCGTAGACACGCCCATGTTCACGAGGAAGCAGGTAGGGGTAAGGGGGCGTCGACCTACAGGTGGTGTTGAACCCAGAACCTCTGGGCTGGGGGTTCAGCCTCACCCCTGGATTCTAGTGTTGGGGTCCCCCTGTACTTAAAGATACGCCCCTCTCTGAGCATCTCTCTCTGTCCCCCGTCTCCCCCCCTGTCCCGTCTCCCCCGTCTCCCCTGTCTCCCCTCCGTCTCACCCTGTCTCACCCTGTCTCCCCCCGTCTCCCCCCCCGTCCCTTCTCCCCTGTCTCCCCTCCGTCTCACTGTCTCCCCTGTCTCCCCTCCGTCTTACCCCGTCTCCCCCGTCTCCCCGTCTCCCCCCCGTCTCCCCTGTCCCCCCCGTCTCCCCTGTCTCCCCCCTGTCTCCCCTCCATCTCCCCCGTCTCCCCTGTCTCCCCTGTCTCCCCCCGTCTCCCCTGTCTCCCCCCTGTCTCCCCTGTCTCCCCCCCGTCCCTTCTCCCCTGTCTCCCCTGTCTCCCCTGTCTCCCCCCGTCTCCCCCGTCTCCCCTGTCTCCCCTGTCTCCCCCTGTCTCCCCCCGTCTCCCCCCCGTCCCTTCTCCCCTGTCTCCCCCCCGTCTCCCCCCTCTCCCCCGTCCAGGAGCACACCCGGGTGGGCTCGGCGGACTCCCAGGACATCCAGCTGTGTGGGATGGCCATCCAGGCGGCGCACTGCGTCATCGACATCACCGCCCAGAGCGGGGTGGTGCTGACCCCCCACCGCAACGCACGGTACCCCCCCAGACTGACCCCTGACCCCTCACCCCTGACCCCTGACCCCTCACCCCTGACCTCTTCCTGTTTCCTTGCTCCGACAGGACGTGTGTTAACGGAGCGGTCCTCTCCGCCCCCCTCCAGCTTCACCATGGCGACCGCATCCTCTGGGGCAACAACCACTTCTTCAGGTGGGGTTCAGGGGTCAATCTATGACATCACACCCCCGGGTTGAACCGGGGGTCCCGGGGGGTCCCGGACTCTGACTGGGAGCCACGGGGAGCAGCAGATGTTACGGTCGGGTTCGGCCTTGCTGTCGACTCCTCCGTAACCAGGGTTACCGTAGTGGCAGGTCGGCATGATGCTGATATGCTGTTCCCTCAGCTGGATGCCGTCCCTTACCTGGTCTCTCCCTCTCTGTCTGTCTGTCTGTCTGTCTGTCTGTCTGTCTGGCTCTCAGGATCAACCTGCCCAGGAACCTGTCCCAGGTGGGGGCTGAGGGGGAGGAAGAGGGCGTGGCCAACATGAAGGCGGGCCTGAGCTCTGATAGGCCGGAGGGGGCGAGCGAGGGAGTGGGCGACATGAGCTTCGGATACGAGTTCGCCCAGACGGAGGTCCTGATGAACACCATGGGACAGGACGGTGAGAGAGAGAGAGAGAGAGAGACACATTTAAAGACAGCGAGAAAGACAGTTAACATATGAGAGAAGCAGTTACCATTTATGAGAGAGAGAGAGAGACAGTTAACATATATGAGGGAGAGAGACAGTTAACATATATGAGACAGTTAACATATATGAGAGAGAGACAGTTAACATATATGAGAGAGAGACAGTTAACATATATGAAAGAGAGACAGTTAAAATATATGAGGGAGAAAGAGACAGTTAACATATATGAAAGAGAGAGACAGTTAACATATATGAGGGAGAGAGAGACAGTTAACATATGAGGGAGAGAGACAGTTAACATAAATGAGAGAGACAGTTAACATATGAGAGACTGAGAGAGCGAGAGAGAGGGGGGTTCTGATTGGCTGCGGTGACCTCCCTGGCCCCTCCCCCAGACCCGATCCACGCGGCGCTGCAGACGCTGGGCCGTCAGTACGAGGAGGAGAAGAGGAGCGCCCTGGAGCGGCAGCGCCTCCTCTACGAGCAGGAGCTGGAGCACCTCCGCAAGCACCTCCCCCCGGAGAGGAGCGGCGCCCTGCTGGAGCCCGGCCCCGCCCCCTCCTGCACCCCCCTCGCCCGCATGCGGCGCTGGAGCGAGGACAGGTGAGGGGCGGGGCTTAGGGATCACCTCAGGACCAATCACACTGCGGCGCGATAGGGAGCGCCTGGTTCACCACCGGGCTGTCCGTCATTCACCTGGGTGGCCACGCCCACAGGATTTAGAGCTGGTACTGACTGTGTGTGTGTGTGTGTGTGTGTTTACCCCTGCCCTTGTGTGTGTGTGTGTGTGTGTGTGTGTGTGTGTGTTTACCCCTGCCCTTGTGTGTGTGTGTGTGTGTGTGTTTACCCCTGGCTGTGTGTATGTGTGTGTGTGTGTGTCTGTTTGCCCGTGTATGTGTATGTGTGTGTGTGTGTGTTTACCCCTGCCCGTGTGTTTGTGTTTGTGTGTGTGTTGACCCCTGCCCTTGTGTGTGTGTGTGTGTGTGTTTACCCCTGCCCTTGTGTGTGTGTGTGTGTGTGTTTACCCCTGGCTGTCTGTATGTGTGTGTGTGTGTGTCTGTTTGCCCGTGTATGTGTATGTGTGTGTGTGTGTGTGTTTACCCCTGCCCGTGTGTGTGTGTTGACCCCTGCCCTTGTGTTTGTGTGTGTGTGTATGTGTGTGTGTGTGTGGGGGGTCCAATACGTGTGTGTGTGTGTGTGTGTGTGTGTGTGTGCGTGTGTGTGTGCATGCGTGTGTCTGTCTGTCTGTCTGTCTGTCTGTCTGTCTGTCTGTCTGTCTGTCTGTCTGTCTGTCTGCGTGCGTCTCCAGGGAGGCCATGATGAGTCGGGGTTTGCTGCGGCTGCGGCAGCAGATCGTTCGGACCCAGCTGCTGGTGCAGGAGGCCGGCTTCCTGTCCGAGGAGCTCGGCAAGAAGACCGAGTACCTGGTCACGCTGCAGATCCCCGCCGCCAACCTGGACGCCAACCGCAAGGTACCGGGGGTCAGGGGTCAAGGGTCATCCTCAAGGTTCCGCCCCCAGAGGGGTCAGGGGTCATCCTCAAGGTACCGCCCCGAAGGGGTCAGGGGTCAGACGCAAGGTACCGCCCCCACAGGGGTCAGGGGTCAACCGCAAGGTTCCGCCACCAGAGGGGTCAGGGGTCAGACGCAAGGTACCGCCCCGAAGGGGTCAGGGGTCAGACGCAAGGTACCGCCCCCACAGGGGTCAGGGGTCAGCTGCCCCACGCTGTCGGGGTTCAGGTCCGTGATGTCATCGGTTGAACCCTAGCTCACACCTGTGCAGCACGCAGACAGAGGCAGAGGCTGTCGCCGTGGTTACGTTCCCCTCTCCTCTTAGGGCCCCACGTTGTCAGGGCAACGGCCGGCCTGTCTGTAACACCCGGGGGGGGGGGGGCAGATATCAGCGCTCAATGTTTGAGAGTACCTAACAAACTCCACCACCCCCCCCCCCCCCCACAGAGAGACGTGGTGCTGTCGGAGCCGGCGGTGCAGGTACGCAGGAAGGGGCGGGGCAAGCTGATCTGGTCCCTGGAGAAGATGGAGAACAGGCTGCTGGACATGAAGGACCTGTACCAGGAGTGGAAGGACTGTCAGGAGGATACCAGCGTGAGCACCGTCGCCTAGCAACCGCAGGGACACACCCCCTTACACCTTGTGTGTGTGTGTGTGTGTGTGTGTGTGTGTGTGTGTGTGTGTGTGTGTGACGGGTCAGTGTTGTTACTTCCTGTGTGTGTGTGTGTTTGTGTGAGAGAGACGGGTCAGTGTTGTCACTTCCTGTGTGTGTGTGTGTCTGTGTGACGGTTCAGTGACGTCACTTCCTGTGTGTGTGTACGTGACGGGTCTGTGTTGTCACTTCGTGTGTGTGTGTGACAGGTCAGTGCTGTCACCTCCTGTGTGTGTGTGTGTGTGTGTGTGTGTGTGTGAGACGGCTCAGTGACGTCACTTCCTGTGTGCCCCAGGTGACGCGGTCGTACTTCCGGCGGGCGGACCCGTTCTTCGACGAGCAGGAGAACCACAGCCTGGTGGGCGTGGCCAACGTCTTCCTGTCCTGCCTGTTCCACGACGTGCGGCTGCAGTACGCAGTACCCATCATCAACCAGAAGGGGGAGGTGTGTGGGCCGGGGATTTAGGGCTGTAGTCCTGTGGTTGCCATGACAACGGCCTGGACCAATAGGAGCAGGGTTTCTCCCTGGCAGAGTTGATTCAGAGTTGTTCTGGGTGCTTAGTCCAGGGTCTAGAGAGACCGACTCATACCAACCAGATACTGGTTCCAATGTACTTCTTGTTTTAACTCTGTGTGTGTGTTTGTGTGTGTGCGTGCGCTTGTGTGTGCGTGTGTGTGTTGAATGTTGAATGCACCATTGAATGTTGTACGTCCTGGCACTTCTACATTGCACTTATTCAAGGTACTTAATTGTGTAGCATCTACAGTAGCTGCTATCGTTGCTTTACACGGGGAATGGGTTAGCCTAGCGATTGTAATACTTGCACTTGATTCTATGAACGTCTTTACTGTACCGACAGCGATATATTGTTTCACTTCTTATGACAAATGTACTTATTGTAACAAATGCACTTATTGTAAGTCGCTTTGGATAAAAGCGTCTGCTAAATGCCCTAAATGTAAATGTAATGTAAATGTGTGTGTGTAGGTGTCGGGCCGGTTACACGTGGAGGTGTGTCGTGGCTCTGAAGACCCCCCCGACCCCCCCCAGACGGACTCCGACGCCCCAGAGCGCACCCTCACCTGCGAGGTGAGAGGGGGCGACTGGGTGGTGCATCAATAACGTGTTTTAATGACATTTTTATTATGGTAATGATGTTATTATTTATCACGAGGAACGTGCAGTAATAGTATCCCACTTCCTCCAATGTAAGTACCTGACTTCCTGTGAGACAGGAAGTGGGAAGGTCCTCCCGCTGACCTCTGACTAGGGCTGGAAGAGTTGACCTAAAAATGAAATCTCAGATTTTTTCAAACCAAACCCGATTTTCGATTTTAATCACTTCTTTTTTTCCGATATCAATGACAAATGTATATATTTTTTAAGTTTGGATTTCATTTGAAGATTCACAATGATCAACTAAAGCAAAATTTGGCTGCCACAGACTTTAGGCAAACTCTACACGCTCACGTGCCGCCATGTTGACATTTTACTCAGGATTTCTTTTAAATCAATTTTCATTTAAATAAAAACGACTATTGACCATTAAATTTAAATTACCGTATTTCCCGCACTATAACGTGCACCGGATTATAAGGCGCACCTTCAATGAATGACCTATTTTAGAACTTTTTTCATAAATAGGGCGCACCGGATTATAAGGCGCATAGCATAGAAGATACTGCAGTCAAGCGTTTGACTGGGGATGCGTTATGCATCCACTAGATGGAGCTGTGCTAATTGTATAGCTCGTCACGCGCAACGCAACTGTGAGGACGAGTTGCTGCATTTAGCAGATATAAAACTGGAACCTTTCTGACAAAAAAGTAAAACACAATTACGCTTACAACCAGTATGGATCAACCAATTAACCAATTGATCCATATATAAGGCGCTCCGGATTATAAGGCGCACTGTCGTTTTTTGAGAAAATTACCGGCTTTTAAGTGCGCCTTATAGTGCGGAAAATACGGTAAGATAAAAAATCGATTAAACGCCCAGCTCTACCTCTGACCCCCCCTGTTGACCTCTGACCCCTCCCTCTGACCCCCCCCAGGTGAGGATCCTGCAGGCCACCGGGCTGCCCCGCCACCTGTCCAACTTCGTGTTCTGCCAGTACCGCTTCTGGGGCCAGGAGCAGCCCCTGTACATCACCCCCGAGCTGGAGCTGCAGGGGACCCCCGGGGCCAAGGACCCCCACTGCACCGTGGTGTTCGACAGCACCGAGGTGGGTCATGGGGGGTCAGGGGTCAGGGGCCAAGGACCCCCACTGCACCGTGGGGGTCAGGGGTCAGGGGTCAGGGTTAGGGGTCAGGGGTCAGGCTGGGGTTAGGGGTCAGGGGTCAGGGGCCGGGGTAAGGGTTTGGTTTGGGGTCAGGGTCAGGGTTAGGGTGTCGTGGTGGGGTCTGTGTGTGGGTAACTCCATCCTGATGTGTGTTACTCCTTCCTCTGTGTCTAACTCCGCCCTGTGTGCGTGTGCTCAGAGGCTGACGGTGAGCGTGACGGAGGAGCTAGTGGAGTTCCTGGCGGACGGGGCGGTGGCCATCGAGGTGTACGGCCACAAGCTGCTGCACCACCGCAGGAACCTGGCCCTCTGGGACCTGGAGGTCATCCAGGCCAAGACCCGCTCGCTCAGAGAGAGGTCTGTCTGCCCGTCTGTCTGTCTGCCCGTCTGTCTGTCTGCTCCTCTGTCTGTCTGTCTGTCTGTCTGTCTGTCTGTCTGTCTTTCTGTCTGTCTGTCCTCTACAGTCAAGTAAAGTAAGTGTGTGTGTGTGTGTGTGTGTGTGTGCTCTATGTGTGTGTGCATGCTCTATGTGAGTGTGTGTGTGTGTGTGTGTGTGTGTGTGTGTGTGCTCTGTGTGTTTGTGTGCTCTATGTGTGTGCGTGTCCAGGTGGATGGAGGTGACCCGTCGCCTCCAGCTCTGGGTCCAGGTGATGGAGCTCAGCGAGGCGGGGGTCTTCAGCCCGGTGGAGGTGCTCCCTGCCCGGGACGTGGCCACAGGGGGGGTCTACCAGCTGCAGCAGGTGGGGGCAAGGCCTGGGGGGGGGGTTGTGTATGTATATGTGTGTGTGCGATAATGTGTGCGTCTGTGTAGATAATGTGTCAGTGTCTATGTGTATAATATGTGTGTGTGTGTGTGTGGTCAGGTTCAGTCTCGCCGTGTGTGTATATAATGTGTATATATAATGTGTGTGTGTGAGTGTGTATATATATAATGTGTGTGTGTATAATGTGTGTATAATGTGTGTGTGTTTAGGGTCAGTCCCGCCGGGTGTGTGTGGAGGTGCGGGGGGTCCCTGACTCCGGGACCATGCCCCTCATCGCCGCCTCCATCCACTCCATCGCCATCGGAGACGTCCAGGTCCGCAAGACACGCCCCCCCAGAGGCAACCAATCACAATGGGTGAGGACACCGAACACCCAGGTTTCAATAGCTCCCGTTTGATAGGCTGTGTTCTAATTGGCTGTGGTTTATTAGGCTGTGGTTTGATTGGCTGTGATTTGTTTGGCTGTGGTTTGATTGGCTGTGGTTTGATTGGCTGTGGTTTGATTGGCTGTGATCTGATTGGCTGTGGTTGTGTGTTTCAGGATGAAGAGGAGGAGATGGACAGCTACCAGGTGAGAAGATGAGATGATTATGTTTACCTACTGACAACAGTTGCTATGGTAACCTAATGGAGAGATTACACGTGTGTTTGTGTGTGTGTGTGCGTGTGTGTGTGTGAGCAGGAGATAGATCTGGAGAGGATGCGAGAGCAGTGGCTGGCGACGGTTACTAAGCGACAGGAGTATCTGGACCAGCACCTCCAGAAGGTGGTCTCCAAACCAGGTGATTATAGGATGTCACTGTGTCACCACGCTGCGTTCTGATTGGAGGAACTGCTTGATTTGTTTGGGGAAACAACATGAACTCTGCAAACCAATGAGACGCAAAATAATGACTTATGATGGGAATATTATATTTCCTTTTCATGTTGCGAAGATATTTTTGTCTGAAGCAGAACATGTGGGTGTCTGCACTCTGTGCGCTCTGTGTGTGTGTGTGTGCGCTGTGTGTGTGCGCTGTGTGTGTGTGTTTGCGCTGTGTGTGTGTGTGTGCGCTCTCTGTGCTCTGTGTGTGTTCTCTGTGTGTGTGTGTCTGTGTGTGTGTGCGCGCTGTGTGTGTGTGTGTGTTTGTGTGCACTCTGTGTGTGTGTGTGTGTGCGCTGTTTGTGTGTGTGTGTGTGTGTGTGTGTGTGCGCTGTGTGTGTGTGTTTGTGTGTGCGCTCTGTGTGTGTGTGTGCGCTCTGTGTGTGTGTGTGTGTGTGCGCTGTGTGTGTGTGTGTGTGCGCTCTGTGTGTGTGCTGTGTGTGTGTGTGTGTGTGTGCGCGCTCTGTGTGTGTGTGTGTGTGCGCGCTCTGTGTGTGTGTGTGTGTGTGCGCTCTGTGTGTGTGTGTGTGTGTGTGTGTGTGTGTGTAGATAAGTGTGAGGAGGACGTGGAGCGCGAGGCCCAGCTCCTGGAGGGCCGCCTCACGCTGACGGAGGAGAGGAACGCCGTGCTGGTCCCCGCCGAGGGCAGCGGCATCCCGGGGGCGCCCGCCCAGAGGTGACCCCTGACCGCTAACCCCTGACCTCTAACCCCTGACCTCTAACAGTCTCCTGGACCTCTAACCGAGTCACCTTGACCCCTGACCTCTAACAGTCACCCTAACCGCTGAACCCTGACCCCTGACCCCTGACCCTGACCCCTGACCCCTGACCCCTGACCCCTGACCCTGACCCCTGACCCTCTTGTGTTCCAGGGTTCCGGTCCCAGGGATGGAGACCCACGTCCCGGTCCTCTTCCTGGACCTCAGTGGTACGCCCCCCCCCACGTCCCTCTGTCCGTCTGTCTCTCTAGCCGTCTGTCTCTCTAGCTCTCTGTCGGTCCGTCATAGCTGTCTGTCTGTCTCTATAGCTGTCTTTCTGTCTGTCCCCTTTCTGTCTCTCTGGCTGTCTGTCCTCCTGTTGTCTGCCATGTGTCTTTCTTTCATAGCTGTCTGTCTGTCTCTCTAGCTGTCTGTCCCCTGTCTGTCTCTATAGCTGTCTGTCCTCCTGTTGTCTGCCATCTGTCTTTCTTTCACAGCTGTCTGTCTGTCCCTCTAGCTTTCTGTCCCCTGTCTGTCTCTATAGCTGTTTGTCTGTCCCCTGTCTGTCTCTCTAGCTGTCTGTCTGTCCCCGTTCTGTCTCTCTAGCTGTCTGTCTGTCCCCTGTCTGTCTCTCTAGCTGTCTGTCTGTCCCCATTCTTTCTCTGTAGCTGTCTGTCTGTCTGTCTCTGTAGCTGTCTGTCCTCCCTAACGTCCTGTCTCCCCTCCCTCAGCGGATGACTTCCAGGACAGCCTGTCCCCCAGCCTGGCGGGGGGACAGGACGCACTGCTCTCCGGGGAGGACGAGGACGCCTTCTTCGACCTCCACATCGTCAGGCACCATGACGACCAGGTCAGCTGGCCCCGCCCACCTGGCCCCGCCCACCTGGGAGGGGGAGGGCTCAGCTGGGGAGGGAGGGGCTTAGTCAGATCACGTTTTATAGTCTACTGATTAGTTAAATAGTTTGTTAGGTAGTCGATAACTTAGATAATGGGTTGGTTAGCTGGAAAGATAGTGGATTAGTAAGATAGTTGTTTGTTTAGTTGGTTAGATAGTGGGTTGGTGAGATGGTTAGATAGTCGATAGGTTAGATAGTGGGTTGGTTAGTTGGTTAGATAGTTGATAGGTTAGATAGTGGGTTGGTTAGATAGTGGGTTGGTTAGTTGGTTAGATAGTTGATAGGTTAGATAGTGGGTTGGTTAGATAGTGGGTTGGTTAGTTGGTTAGATAGTTGATAGGTTAGATAGTGGGTTGGTTAGTTGGTTAGATAGTTGATAGGTTAAATAGTGGGTTGGTTAGAAAGTGGGTTGGTTAGATAGTTGATAGGTTAGACAGTGAGTTGGTTAGACAGTGCGTTGGTTAGTTATCAGTCAGTGTTTGATGAGTTTGTTCATCACCAGAGGGACTAATGAAGTAATAAAGTCAGTGTCTATCTGAGGTCATCCCATAACGCTCCTCCCCCGCCGGTCTCCTAGGCGACGGCGGAGGCGTCCTGGGACTCGACGGTCCACGACTGCGCGGCGCTGAGCCGGGCAGGGCCCCCGGACCAGAGGGTGTACCTCACCCTGAGGGCCGTGGTGCAGCTCAGCCACCCGGCGCGCATGCAGCTGGTGCTCCGCAAACGGCTGTGTGTGGCCGTCAACGGCCGGCAGGTCGGCTCCACCCGCTCTACAGGCCCTGTGTGTCCTGTGTGCTCTGTGTGTTCTACACGTTCTGTATGTTCTGTATGCTCTGTGTGTTCTACACGTTCTGTATGCTCTGTGTGTTCTACACGTTCTATAGGTTCTGTATGCTCTGTATGTTCTACACGTGCTATAGGTTCTGTATGTTCTATACGTTCTATAGGTCCTGTGTGCTCTGTGTGTTCTACACGTTCTGTATGCTCTGTGTGTTCTACACGTTCTATAGGTTCTGTATGCTCTGTATGTTCTACACGTGCTATAGGTTCTGTATGTTCTATACGTTCTATAGGTCCTGTGTGCTCTGTATGTTCTACACGTTCTATAGGTTCTGTGTGCTCTGTATGTTCTACACGTTCTATAGGTTCGGTATGTTCTGTACTTTCTATACATTCTGTACGTTCTGTACTTTCTATATGTTCTGTGCGTTCTATACGTTCTCTGTTATGTACGTTCTATACGGTCTATGCATTCTTTACGTTCTATATGTTATGTATGTTCTATGTTTTCTATAGGTTTTGTACGTTCTATACGCTCTATACATTCTATATGATATATAGGTTATTTACGTTCTATACATTCTATATGTTTTATACATTCGATACGCTCTACATGTTCTATACATTCTATTTGTTCTCTACATTCCTCATGTTCTATACGTTCTACTTGTTCTCTACGTTCTATATGTTCTCTACGTTCCTCATGTTCTCTACGTTCCCCATGTTCTCTACGTTCTATATGTTCTCTACGTTCCTCATGTTCTATACGTTCCCCATGTTCTCTACGTTCTATATGTTCTCTACGTTCCTCATGTTCTATACGTTCCTCATGTTCTCTACGTTCCTCATGTTCTCTACGTTCTATACGTGATGTTCTCCAGGGTTTTGCCAAGAGCCTGCTGCGGAGGGTGTCCCAGCGCAGCTCCATCCCCGGCTGCGGCGTGACCTTTGAGGTCGTGTCCAACATCCCCGGGGTCAGTCCTCCTTTGCCATGGTTACCGATGACCTCTGACCTCTGGGCGTTTGGTGATCCTAAGTGAGGCCGTGTTGTGCCCTCCCTGCGCAGGAGATCCAGGGGCCGGAGGACAGGGAGATGCTAGCCCGGCTAGCTGCGAGCATGGACGACAGCCAATCAGAGGCCAGCGAGGTGGCCATCGAGAAATACCTGCGCAGCGTCCTGGCGGTCGAGAACATCCTCGCCTTGGACCGCCTTCGACAGGTACACACACACACGCACATACATACACAGCTGTACAAATACACACCTGTACACACAGTCAGAATACTCTTTCTACGTGTGTGTGTGTGTGTGTGTGTGTGTGTAGGAGGTAGCTGTAAAGGAACAGTTAGCCGTTAAAGGGTCTCCCAGACGCTATCTCAGCTCCCCTATCGTCAACCAGGTGAGTTAATTACACTAACCCGCCTCCATACCATTCACCAACTAACTCAGGAAAATGCTAACTAATGTCTAGCTAATGTCTATCTACTAATGCTAACCAATGCTAACTAACTATCCTGGCCAGCTGTCTGCTAGCTGTCTGGATCTCTATGGCTCCACTAACCGCCTCAACAACATCAAGGTGAGATCACCTCCACCTGCAGCCGGGTTCTGTTCTAGGGCTCCGACCCTCGTTACGCTCTAAAGGTGGAGAGATACAGTCTGTTAGAGGGAAAGGTGTAACGCTGAAGGTGTAACGCAGCTACAGGTGTAACGCAGCTACAGGTGTAACTTAGCCACAGGTGTAACGCTACAGGTGAAACGCAGCTACAGGGGTAATGCAGCTACAGGTGTAACGCAGCTACAGGTGTAACGCTACAGGTGTAACGCAGCTACAGGTGTAATTTAGCCACAGGTGTAACGCAGCTACAGGTGTAACGCAGCTACAGGTGTAACGCAGCTACAGGTGTAACGCAGCTACAGGTGTAACGCAGCTACAGGTGTAACGCTACAGGTGTAACGCAGCTACAGGTGTAACGCTACAGGTGTAACTTAGCTACAGGTGTAACACAGCTACAGGTGTAACTTAGCCACAGGTGTAACACTACAGGTGAAACGCAGCTACAGGGGTAACGCAGCTACAGGTGTAACTTAGCCACAGGTGTAACGCTACAGGTGAAACGCAGCTACAGGGGTAACGCAGCTACAGGTGTAACGCTACAGGTGTAACGCAGCTACAGGTGTAACGCTACAGGTGTAACGCAGCTACAGGTGTAACGTAGATACAGGGGTAACAATACAGGGGTAACGATACAGGTGTAACGTAGCTCCAGGTGTAGCTTTACCACAGCTGTAGTGTATCTCCAGCTGTAGCGTATCTCCAGCTGTAGCGTATCTCCAGCTGTAGCGTATCTCCAGGTGTAGCATAGCTCCAGGTGTAGCTCTACCACAGGTGTAGCGTAGCTCCAGGAGTAGCGTAGCTCCAGGAGTAGCGTAGCTCCAGGAGTAGCGTAGCTCCAGGTGTAGCTCTGCCACAGGTGAAGCCCCAGAGTGTTGTAACGGGTGGTGTTCCTCAGGGTTGGGAGAGCCACCAGGACCTCTTTTCTGCGTCTCCAAGCTCACGGCGGACTCTACCGAGCTCCGCCTCCCAGACCCTGCACCCAAACCCCACCCTCCTCCACCCAAATACAGGTCAGTACCCCCCAAACCCCACCCTCCTCCACCCAAATACAGGTCAGTACCCCCCAAACCCCACCCTCCTCCACCCAAATACCGGTCAGTACCCCCCAAACCCCACCCTCCTCCACCCAAATAAAGGTCACCCCCCCACCCTCAAACCTCTCACTCCATTTCCTCCTCCTCTCTCCTCTCTGCTCTCTAACTCCTACTCTCTGCTCCTACTCTCTAACTCCTCCTTTCTGCTCCTCCTCTCTGCTCCTCCTCTCTCCTCCTCTCTGCTCCTCCTCTCTGCTCCTCCTCTCTCCTCTCCGCTCCTCCTCTCTAACTCCTCCTCTCTGCTCCTCCTCTCTAACTCCTCCTCTCTGCTCCTCCTCTCTAATTCCTCCTCTCTGCTCCTCCTCTCTCCTCCTCCTCTCTCCTCCTCTCTGCTCCTCCTCTCTCCTCCTTCCCTCTCCTCCTCCTGTCCTCCAGGCAAGGCGGTTCCCAAGCTGCTCAACTTCCTGGTGCCTGATGATAGAGAGGAGATGCCAGCCAATCAGCAGGTAGCAAACCCTTCAAGCCCCGCCCACCAGAGTACATATCCTGTCCGAGTTCATATCCTGCTTTGTTTTAAGGGACACGACTATAATCCTGATGATAATGTTGTTAATTATGGATAATCAATAGTCATTCATAACGATAGATAGAGTGCTTTGGAAGAGAAATGAACAATGAATTAACGTGAGAAGCCTTTTATCAAGTCAAGATGGGACATTTCAGCCATTAGAAAGATAATACGATCCATACTATGATCATGTATCAGCATACAGCCTCTCTGTGAGGAGGCAGAAGGTAACCTGGTGTTGTGTGATGTTCTCCCAGGCGGTTCCCACCATCATGGTCCAGTCCGCCAGTGTGGACGAGGCCCTCGGCCAGACCCTCTCGGTAAGTGCCCCTCACAGCGAGCTAGCAGCTAGCGCCATGCTACCACCCCAGGGACCGCAGAGTCGCTCCCTAGCCTCCCCAAAAGACTGACGGGTTCACCTGGAACTGCATAGCTTCCCCTACTACCACCCCCCCACCCCACCCCTCTTACACAATTATTGTAAGCTGTACGTCCTTCCACTTAAAGATAGTACTTCATCGTGCATTGTGTGTAGCGCCTAACCCTAGCGGTCTTTGTTGTCTACGGGCAACTGGTTAACCTAGTGATTGTTAGGGCTTGGCACTTGGTTCTATGAACAACCTTCCTTTACCGACAGCGATATGTTGTTGTTTCTCCTTCTTCTGACCAATGTACTTATTGCCAGTCGCTTTGGGGAAAAGCGTCTGCTAAATGAATGTAAATGTAACCGGGTGATCGCTGTGATTCATGAGCTAACAGGAGAGTTGTGGCGATGTTCCGGTCCGTTTCTTTCTGCCGAGCGTGGTTCGTCTGTTTTTTCTGTCGATCCCCCGCGTCGACCCTAACGCTGGCGTTGTCATGGAAACAGGTTCCGACCCCGCACACCCTCCCACCGGAGGACCAATCGGAGGCTCCCTCCGTATCCAGGCCCCTCCCACCCCCCGTCGTCCCGGAGACGGAGGACTCCGCCCACAGCCCCTTCAGCCAATCTTCCAGCGGCTACATGTCCACCAGCATCTCCACGGCGACGCTGTCGGACGTCTACACGCTGAGCTGGGACCTCCCCCCGTTGCTAGACAACGAGGCCGAGCACCCGGAGGCCCCGCCCACCTCCTCCTCCCCCTCCAAAGCCTTCCTTCAGTCCCTCCGACCGCCCGACCAATCGGAGCCCGGCTCAGACGAACAGGAAGTGAGTGAGGCAACGGAGCCATTCGGTGGAGATCAGGTGACATCATCAGGTCTTCTGGAACCGCAGGTTCTGACAGAACCACCAGAGCAGGGGGTCAAGCAATCAGGACCCTCAGACCAGGAGGACAACCAATCAGGACCCTCAGACCAGGAGGACAACCAATCACGATCCTCAGACCAGGAGGACAACCAATCAGAAGCCTCAGACCAGGAGGACAACCAATCAGATCCCCCAGACCAGGAGGTCAACCAATCACAACCCTCAAAGCAGGGGGTCAACCAATCAGGATCCTCAGAGCAGGAGGACAACCAATCAGAACCCTCAGAGCAGGGGGACAACCAATCAGGATCCTCAGAGCAGGGGGACGACCAATCAGAACCCTCAGAGCAGGGAGACGACCAATCAGAAGCCCCGGTCCTAGAGAATAACCAATCAGAAGCGTCCTCAGCAGAACGATTGATGCAGGCAGAATCTGCCTCCTCTTCACCTCCCCCTGTAGACCTGGACCCAGAACCAGGTCTGGACCTGGTGGACCCGGGGGAGGGGCTTCAGGGACCACAGGACCCAACAATGACCCGGACCCCATCGGAACCAGACGAGCAGGAACCAGTAGAACCAGTAGAGAGTTACTCTGGTCCCATCCCCGTCCTGACCTTTACCCCGGCGCTGGACCAGGACCAGGACCAGGACCCTGTAGACCCTGAAGAACCAGCCCCGCCCTCCCAGACCCAGGACCCCTCCCCCCCAGACCCGGCCTGCTCCCCGGCTCCAGCCCAGGCCTCTGCCCCTGGTCCCCAGACCCAGAGCCCTGCCCCTGGTCCCCAGACCCCGAGCCCTGCCCCTGGTCCCCAGACCCAGAGCCCTGCCCCTGGTCCCCAGACCCCGAGCCCTGCCCCTGGTCCCCCACAGACCCCTGGTCCTGCTCCTGGTCCTGGTCCCCACACCCAGACCCCTGCTCCTGGTCCCATGGTGACCCAGACCCGTACCCCTGGTCCTGGTCCTGGTCCCCAGACCCAGAGCCCTGCCCCTGGTCTCCTCGTGGCCCAGACGGGGGCCCCTGTCCCGGGGCCCGGCGGGGCCACCAGCCCCTTTAAGATCCAGAAGGTCCAGAAGCTGAAGTCCTCCGACCTCAAGTCCTTCCAGCCGGTCCTCAAGGAGGAGAAGCTCAGCCCGGGGGCGGGGCTTACCCTCCCCGAGCCAATGGAGAGGCTGGAAATAATCTCAGACTCTGAGGACGCAGGCGGGACCAGAAGCGCCACGCCGGTCCCTGATTGGCTGAAGGAAGGGGAGTATGTGGCGGTGGGGACCAATAAGGCGGGGACGGTCCGCTACGTGGGCCCGACGGACTTCGCCGAGGGGGTCTGGATCGGGGTGGAGCTGGAGGTCCCTGCAGGTACCTCCCCGTTCTACTGCTCCACACAGCTACTGTAGAACGCCTACTGTAGAATGTCTACTCTAGAACGTCTACTGTAGAACGTCTACTGTAGAACCACTCCATTGTAGAGCGTCTACTGTAGAACGTCTACTGTAGAACGTCTACTGTAGAACCACTCTACTGTAGAACATCTACTGTAGAACCGCTCTACTGTAGAACCACTCTACTGTAGAACGTCTACTGTAGAACCACTCTACTGTAGAACGTCTACTCTAGAACCACTCTATTGTAGAACCACTCTACTGTAGAACGTCTACTGTAGAACGTCTATAAGAACATTGTAGAGCGTCTACTGTAGAACGTCTACTGTAGAACGTCTACTGTAGAACATCTCTACCTTTCCGATAAATGCTACTGTATTATTAATACTTGTATAAGGGGGCGGGGCCAGCCGCAGCAAAGGGGAAAACTGCATTATAAATACTACACTATAGATTATAAGTACTACAGTATACAATATAAGTACTACAGTATACATTATAAGTACTACATTATACATTATAAGTTCTGTGAATTTTACGTTCTCTGCAGGGAAGAACGACGGCTCCGTTGCCGGGCGGCGCTACTTCGTCTGTAACCACGGTTACGGCGTGCTGGTGCGGCCCGACCGGGTCACTCGGGTCAAACGGCGCCGCCCACAGCGCCGCGGCGCCAACCTATCGGGATCCAGCCCCAACCTGGCTGCTCTCACCGCATTGGCTAAAGGAGAAGGGGGCGGGGCCAGCCGCAGCAAAGGGGAAAACCGCAAGTCGTGGAACAACTGATCATGTGATCTCCTCCTCCTCCTCCTGCTGGAGAGGAGGAGCAGGAGAGGAGAGGACCTCCTCTTCTGTGCTCATCTTCTCATCTCTCTGCGCCGCTATATCTCCTCTCTACCTGACTCCTCCTCTATCTCCCTCTCTCCTCCTCTCTCTGACTCCTGCTCTCTTCTCTCCTCCTCTCTCCTCCTCTCTCCCTGCTCCTCCTCTCTCCCTGCTCCTCCTCCTCTGATGGACTCCTTAACCTGAGGAGAGACTAATTAAAAACTACAAACTGGGTCTCCCTACGAGGAGGAGGCGGAGGTGCGGTACTTCCTTCTGAGGAGACCAGCACATGAACTGGTCTAGACCGGTCTAGACCGGTCCCGTTCCAGACCGGTCTAGACCGGTCCCGTTCCAGACCAGTCTAGACCAAACTGTTTTAATAGTTTCAAACTCTGAAAGTATTTTCGCGGACCCTAAACGTTTTGAGGTGTTTAGAGCTGTACCGAGTTGAGGCGTTCTCTGTTATGTGCCTTCTAGACCTTCTAGAACCTTCTCGTGTTCTGAACCAGTCGACGGTTCGACCTCCAGACTTCCATTTTGCACCGTCTCTGTATAATTCGGTCACTTTTTAACAATGTCGAGTGAGGTTAATGTTTAAGTGCTTTCTACTGCTGTTCGAGCTGGATTTGAATGTTATTAAGTAATGAGATGAGGAACTTGGGTTAATGAACACAACGGGGCAATGTTCTGTGTTCAAGAGTTCAGTCTTATTTATTTTACTGTGGATTGTGAAGGAAATCAAAAGATTTTATAACAAATGGTGTTAAATAAACTTTATTCTACTCCTAAACAGAAATTATTCTTATGCAAGAATTTAAATGAATTGTTTTAAAACTCTTGTCATTTCCTAAGCCGTTTATATACATTTTTTTAAGTAATTAGAGGATCATAGGCATTGCCTTTAAAAAATACCCACACAATCATTTATATAGCTTTAATCTCTTTTACATTTTATATATTCATATATATATTTATATACTAAAATAAACACAAGTAAAAAAACAACAAAGAAACTGTACAAAAAAATGTAAATCTCCTACATTTTAATTACAGAACAGTCTACTGTCCAAAAAAGGCACTAAATTCTGAAATGGGCAACACAGTAATTTAGACAAACTGATATTAAAACAGCCGCTCAGCGCTAAAGGGATAAATAAAGGTGCTGTTCTTCCCACCGCCACTAGGGGGCTCCAGGGACAACATGGAGCGCCCTCGTCTTGTGTTTGACGTTGGCTGCAAGACAGTGGTATGGGTTTCATAGGGAGTCAAACAGCATCAGCCCAACTGACCTCGCCCCCCTCCAACCCAGATCCCACCCCGGTTCCTGAACCCATGTCCATCTGAACCAGCAGGTGATACCCTAGGTCCCCAGTTGGCTGCCTAGCAACACTGGATTCCTGCATCCCATATGTCTTCAGTCCAAACCTCAGGAGCCCGCCTTTAAATGCTACATGGGCCAATCAGTACGCTCCAATCTCATCCAAACATCTGACTGGAGCTCCATCAGGACTTCCAGTCTGGAGGGGGAGGGGCCAGAGGCTGTTTCCTGTCTTGAGGGGGAGGGGCCAGAGAATACTTCCTGTCTGGAGGGGGAGGGGCCGGAGGCTACTTCCTGTCTTGAGGGGGAGGGGCCAGGGGCTATTTCCTGGCAGCGTTTTGTTGAAGCATAACCAGTGACCCTTTTAGGTGCCGCGCCGCCTCACAGCCAACAGAACCAGTACCACTAGCACCAACAGCACCACCAGCACCACCAGCACCACCAGTACCAACGCAGGGGGCGAAAATAACAAGATGGACGCCACAGATCGTCAGGCCGTCTGCTAACACCAGCAAAAATAAAAAGTATAAATACACATTTCACCTTTTATCATTTCTATCTAGTGTTTAAAACTGACGAGCAACAACCCCCCCTCCCCCCTGGGCGGTCATGTGACTGGGCCGACGGGGGGGGGGGGGCGGGGTCTGCGGGGTGAAGCCGTCTCATTGTCCTGTCACTCACGCCGGGGGTCTGAACCCTCCGATCCGAGGCGTTCTGGCCGACCCGGGCAGGAGGAGCTTATCTCTGCTGGACGGCGGTCTCCAGAACCTTCCGACGGCTCCACACCCCCACTGATCATTGACTATTGATCCGTCATCGATACAAGCGCTAAGTGTTCCTGTGAAGCACCTGAAGAAGCCAGCAGAACCTCGGCGTTCAGTCGGCCGAGGCTCCTGGAGACAGAGCCGCTGGAGGGGGCCCAGCGACCAGTCTGGACCTCCACCGGGGCCTGGGTCAGACCTCTCCTCCTGGTCCTCCTCCCAACGCCAGGAGGGTGCCTGATCCAAACCCTCATGTCCTCTCCTTCAGCAGCAGGAGGAGGAGCAGGAGGAGGAGCAGAAGGACGAGGAGCAGGAGGAGGAGGCATGAGTCGGTTTCTGCAGGAGAAACCGCTGAATACGTCTGCTGCAGGTGCCAGGCCTCCCTCCATCACTAACCCCTCCATCACTAACCCTCCATCACTAACCCCTCCATCACTAACCCCTCCATCACTAACCCCTCCATCACTAACCCCTCCATCACTAACCCCTCCATCACTAACCCCTCCATCACTAACCCCTCCATCACTAACCCCTCCATCACTAACCCTCCATCACTAACCCCTCCATCACTAACCCCTCCATCACTAACCCCTCAGGGTTGTCTGTTGAATTACTAGCAGCTGTGACGATGATGAAGCTGAGGAACGGTAGGATCCGTTTATATATATTTGTATATATATATAGATATATGTATATACAGTAGAGTCATATTGAGGTTGAGGTTGACTGAGGATTGTTTCAGGGGGGGGGGAGGGGGGGAGGGGCTTTGATTGTCCCGTGGGAGGAGGAAGAGGAGAAGGAGGAGGGTGATTTGTTTTAGTCTCTCTGTTCACCCTGCTCTCTCGCCATGTGTGATGTCACTTCCTGTGCGGCAGCGTCACTCTTCCTCCAGCGTCTCAGTCTTTATCTCTCCTATTCCTACTCCTCCTCCTCCTGCTCCTGCTCCCCCCCCCCGGGACAGCGCCAGGATGGTGTGATTGACAGCTGCCATCTCCACGGCGAGAGAGATGGGGTCCTGATGCTCGCTCGGCCCCGTGCCGTCGTCCTGGCAACCAGAGGAGGAGAGGAAACAGTGTTTACCTGGAGCGTGCGTGTGTGTGTGTGTGTGTGTGTGTGTGTGTGTGTGTGTGTGTGTGTGTGTGTGTGTTACCTGGGTGGGGGAGGTGGGCTCCAGCCGGTAGTATCCAAACTGTCGACTTAGGGGCCGCTTGTCGAAGTAGGGCAGGTCACACGCCTGGAGGTCAGAGGTCAGGGGTCACAATCGTTTTTGGTTTCGGAGGAAGCAGCGCCAGGTTGAACAGCCAACCATCACCCAGCCCGGTTAACCATTAAGGTCAAAGGTTAACCGGGGCGGAAACCTCCAGAAGGCTCAGGGAACCTCGGTTCCCTGAGCCTTCTGGAGGTTTCCTCTTCCGCCCTGGAACCTCGGTTCCCTGAGGTTCCAGGGCGGACCAGGAGGTAAAGTGTTTCAGCTCCAGGGCTCAGCGCTGCTCTCTGAAGAGCCCTCCCAGCACTGAGAGCTGATCACAGCCACAGCTCAGAGGAGGTTCTACGAACCCAGAACCTTCTGGTGAACCCCTAGACCGTCTGATCACCGGTCTGATCAGACGGTCTGTAGATCAGTCTGTAAACCAGTCTGTAAATCAGTCAGATCCCTATTCTGATCACCAGTCTGTTTACCAGTCTGATCACCAGTCAGCTCACCATTCTGACCACCAGTCTGTAGACCAATCTGTAGACCAGTCTGTAAAGCAATCAGATCACCAGTCAGATCACCAGTCTGTAAACCAGTCAGATCACCAGTCTGTAAACCAGTCTGTAAACAGTCTGATCACAAGTCTGATCACCAGTCTGTAAACCAGTCTGTAAACAGTCTGTAAACAGTCAGATCAGCAGTCAGATCAGCAGTCTGACTACAAGTCTGATCACCAGTCTGTAAACCAGTCAGATCACCAGTCTGTAAACAGTCTGATCACCAGTCTGATCACCAGTCTGATCACAAGTCTGTAAACCAGTCAGATCACCAGTCTGTAAAGAGTCTGTAAACAGTCAGATCAGCAGTCAGATCAGCAGTCAGATCAGCAGTCTGACCACAAGTCTGATCAGCAGTCTGTAAACCAGTCAGATCAGCAGTCAGTAGGGTACCTGCTCTGAGAAGTCGTTGGCGTCCAGCTCGTCGCTGTTGGAGTGGCCCCCAGGCGACTGTACCTCGATGCCGTGGCTCTCCAGGATTGTGGCTTCTTAGAGAGAGACACACAGTCACACACTCTGGATCACTCCTCACTGGAACAGCACTCCTCCCCTGGAGGTTCACTCTTTATATAAATGATCCATTTCACTCCTAACCTAGATTATCACTCTTTACATAGATGATCACCCCTAACATGAACTATCACTCCTAAACTGGAGTATCACTCTTTATATGAACTGTCACTCCTAATCGTGAGTATCACTCCTTATATGAATTATCAGTCCTAATCTGGAGCATCACTCTTTATATGAATTATCAGTCCTAATCTGGAGTATCACTCTTTATATGAATTATCGCTCCTAATCTGGATTATCCTTGAGGAAAAAGAATCTGCATTGTTAGTAATGTGTTTACCTATGTTGGCGCGGCGTTTGATCTCCTTGCGGCGGTTAGCGAACCAGTTGTACACCTTGAGAGACGTGACGCGCTCCAGGTCAGACAGCTTCTTACCTGGAGGGGGGTTGAAGGAGGGATTGAAAAGGAGTAGGAGGAGGAGAGGTGGGAGGCAGAGGAGGAGGAGGGGGGGGAGGCAGAGGAGGAGGAAGAGGGGGAGGAGGAGGAGGAGGAGGAGAGGGGGGAGGCAGAGGACGAGGAGGGGGGAGGCAGAGGAGGAGGAAGAGGAAAAGGAGGAGGAAGAGGGGGAGGAGGAGGAGGAGAGGGGGGAGGCAGAGGAGGAGGAAGAGGGGGAGGAGGAGGAGGAGGGGGGGGAGGCAGAGGAGGAGGAAGAGGCAGAGGAGGAGGAAGAGGGGGAGGAGGAGGAGGAGGAGGGGGGGGGAGGAGGAGGGGTTAATCACACGTTAGGATCCATCTGAACATTTAGCTGTCCCACTGAGACGAGGATGATCTGATGATCCTCTCCCATGGCAACACCATCAGGACCGTCTGAAGGCGCGGTGGGCACGTGTTACCATGGTGACCGGGGGAAGACGGAACGGCGCAGTGTCGAGAGGTCGTCATGGTTACCTGGTTTCTGGATGACAGCGTTGCAGGCGTTGGCGATCTCCTCCCGCTTGGCCTCGTCGGGGTACTGGTTGTCGTTGAAGTAACTTTATCAACACAACGCAACACGACACGCATTCATTACATCACCATGGGAGATGCAGTTCTGGTTTATTCCAAACAATTATGTTAAATCTCTCTCTCTCTCTCTCTCTCTCCCACTCTCTCCTCACCTCTCCATCACCGCTAGACACTCCTTCCTCCAGGTGAAGCGACTTCCTCTTCGCAGCCGGAAGGCTCCGGGGGCGGAGCTAATGGGGGGCGGGGTCTGGCGCCACTCCATCTCCTCCAGGGCCAATGGGGCGGGCCGCATGTTCAGAGTGGCACCTGGAACCAGGAAGTAAGCAGGCAGTCCTGGTTAAGAGACACAGACACACACACACACACACACACACACACACACACACACACACAGAGACACACAAACAGAGACACACACACATAGACACACATAAACACATACCCATAAACACACACACACACACACACACACACACCTGGGCTGGTCTTCTCCAGGGTGTACCAGCGGTAGAACGCTCTCTTCTTCTGCTCACTCAGGTCCGAGCCGTGCTGCAGCAGCCAATGGGAGATTCGGCTCTGGCTGATACCTGCAGCGACAGCCAATCACAGGACAGCTCAGTCATCTCTACCGGTCAGTCGGATGTCGTTTACCTAGCAGGTTAACATTAGATGAGACTCTTTTTTTCTTTCTTTTTTTTAACACATCAGACTGGAAATGTGGTTGCTATGGTAACGAGGAGGCGGACTGACCGGTCACCTGGGCGACCACGGCCTGGGATATCCGCCTGTTCCCCAGAAACGCCTTGATCTCCTCCTTCACCAGACTGCTGTCCCTCCTACACACACACACACACACACACACACACACACACACACACACACACACACACACACACACACACACACACACACACACACACACACACAGTCAAGAGGATAGAATCTGTTACTTCCATGCTCTTTCTCCCCCTACTATATTAAGCCCAGCCCATGTGTCATTAAGCCCCGCCCCTGTGACATAAAGCCCCGCCCCTGCGACATTAAGCCCCGCCCATCCGATCTTGTGATCTCTAGTGTCTGATGAACAATATGTAAATAGGACTGCCTCTCTCTCTCTGCTCGGTGCTAAGATTAGACACAGCCTCGCTCTTATAACATCCAATCAGCAGTCTGCTGGTGGGAATGTGTTTCTTCATGCCAAATAAAGATTTTCAAATTGAATTTAAATTGAATCTAGATGAAGAGAGTGACAGATATCCAGGTCGAGAGAGAGAGAGAGAGAGAAAGAGAGAGAGAGATGTTTTGGTGAGTTGGGCGCTACAGCGCCACCCCTGGTGGAACAGGTCTCTGCTCTAATTAGCGCCACTTAACGAGGTATCAGCTGGCCCTGATTACAGCCAATCAGGAGACAGGGCCCGTGTGGTCTCTGGTTAGTTTGGTTAGTGTCCTGTAGGGTTAGCTACAGGGGGGGTTATAGCGGTGTGGGTCTGTCTCCTCCCGGGTCCCCAGAGGGGTCTGACCCAGCAGGGGTACAGGAGCCAGCGGGGTCCGGGACCCTGATATGTTAACGTCCAGATCAGCGGCTCATTGTTGTGATTTAGCTTAGTTTAGCATAGCAAGAGTGAGAGAGTAGAAATGCTATGGTATGGTATGGGACGCGCCCTCATAGCCCCCCAGGTGGGACGCGCCCCCATAACCCAGCAGGTGGGACGCGCCCCCATAACCCACCAGGTGGGACGCGCCCCCATAACCCAGCAGGTGGGACGCGCCCTCAGCTCTGACTCCTCCCAGGAGCAGCGTGTTCATTGGTTGTGACCTGACTAATGTTCCGCTGAGTCTTGAGCTCATGGAGACGTCCGGCGAGGCATGGGGAGGAGCTGAGATGTACGATCATAAACACCCTTTACTGGCAGGTCAAGGTGAGTGGGCTTTCTTAAGTGGTTGCTATAGTGACGCCGGGCACTTTTAGACCCCCCCCCCATTTAGCCTCCAGCAGCTAGCAGCCTCCATTATGAATCCATAATAATAATAATCCATAATCCACAGAGCTGCTGCAGCCGGAGCAGCGTGACTCCACACTGCAGCAGCACGTCGTTACACACTTACTGTATATTGTACCTCCTAGCACTTAATGTACACACTTACTGTATATTGTACCTCCTAGCACTTAATGTACACACTTACTGTATATTGTACCTCCTAGCACTTAATGTACACACTTACTGTATATTGTACCTCCTAGCACTTAATGTACACATTAATTGTATGTTGTACGTCCTGACCAGAGCTCGACCGATATATCGGCGGGCCGATATTATCGGCCGATATTAGGCATTTTCCAAACAATTGGTATCGGCTGATTAAAAAAAAAAACGCCCGATTTTTTTTTTCTGATATAACTACAAATAACCAATGTTAGGAAACCTGTTTGTGTTTTGTAACATGTTTCTGGAGTTTATTTTTTAAATATATATCGGCCGATATATCGGAATATCGGTATCGGCCTTAAAAATCCTTTATCGGTCGGGCTCTAGCCCTGACACTTAATGTACACACCTAATGTATGTTGTACGTCCTGGCACTTAATGTACACTACACACTTATTGTATGTTGTACGTCCGGGCACTTAAAAACAGTACTTAGCATGGTGTAGCATCTTATCCTAGCTATCTCTGTTGTACACGGTGAATGGTTTAACCTACTGATGGTTAGTGCTTGGCACTTGGTTCTATGAACATCCTTACTGTACCGACAGAGATATATTGTTGTTTCTCTTCTTCTGACAAGTGGGCTTATTGTAAGTCGCTTTGGAGGTCAGCAACATTACTGACCTCTAATCACAACATTACTGACCTCTAACCACAACATTACTGACCTCAAATCACAACATTACTGGCTCTCATCACAACAAAACTGACTCTCATCACAACATTACTGACCTCTAAATACAACATTACTGACCTCTAAACACTACATTACTGACCTCTAAACACTACATTACTGACCTCTAATCACAACATTACTGACCTCTAATCACAACATTACTGACCTCTAACCACAACATTACTGACCTCTAACCACAACATTACTGACCTCTAACCACAACATTACTGACCTCTCATCACAACATTACTGACCTCTAAACGCTACATTACTGACCTCTAAACACTACATTACTGACCTCTAAACACTACATTACTGACCTCTAATCACAACATTACTGACCTCTTAACACTACATTACTGACCTCTAAACACTACATTACTGACCTCTGAACACAACATTACTGACCTCTAATCACAACATTACTGACCTCTAAACACTACATTACTGACCTCTAAACACTACATTACTGACCTCTGAACACAACATTACTGACCTCTAATCACAACATTACTGACCTCTAAACACTACATTACTGACCTCTAAACACTACATTACTGACCTCTAATCACAACATTACTGACCTCTAACCACAACATTACTGACCTCTAATGACAACATTACTGACCTCTAATCACAACATTACTGACCTCTAATCACAACATTGTCCCAGCTACCCTTCCCAGCCGTCGGCCAATCAGCAGGCTCCGCTCCCGGCAGACGGGCTCTCTGATTGGTGCCTCACCTCATCAGCTCCTCCACCTTGTCGTCCACCTCCAGGTCGTCCTCGGCAGCGTCGAACCCGAAGCCCCGCCCCCCCAGGGCGCTGTGCAGCGCGTAGCGCGGCGGAGACAGCTTCCCATTGGCCGCATCCCGCCCGTTGTGTGCCAGCGTCGCCATGGAGACCGGGGAGGAGGGGACCAGGGCGGAGGCCGGCGGGGGGCCGGGGGGGGGGGAGGGGTCGAAGCTGTTGCTAGGCGACGGCGAGAGCGCGGCGGGGGCGGGGCCGGGGCGGAACAGCGTCTGCGTGGAGGCGGAGACCCGGGCCGAGGCCCCGCCCCCGTCGCCGCCCTCCGCCCCGTTGAGGCCGGCGTCGGTGCCGTTGCAGGAGGAGGAGGAGGCGGCGTGGGGGAGGCCCGAGGAGGAGGAGGAGGAGGAGGCGCGGCGGCGGCCGAACTTGTCGCCGTGCTCGCGGTCGAGGCGCTCCAGCGTGTCCACGGCGTGCAGGATGTGGCGCCGCGCCATCCCCGACCGCCGCAGACGCTGCAGCAGGTCCACCTGCTCGATGGTGAACCGCGGCTCCTCCACGAACTCTGACATCCTGCTGGGGTCGCCGGGGGGTCAGGGGTCAGCCAGGGGGTCAGGGGGTCAGCCAGGGGGTCAGGAGGATGGAGGGAGAAAAAACACAAAGCAGTTGAGAAACAGACGGAGAGAAGGAAGGCGTCTGCAGCGGAAGAGAGAGAATAACATTCGAGGAGATAGGGGAGAGGAGAGGGAGAGAGGTGACGAGATGAAAATAAAGTTCACTGCTGAGGAAGGAAAGAGAAGGAGGGAGAGAAGTCTGAGAGGAGGAGGGTGGGGAAAGGAGGGAGGAGAGAGGTGAGAGGAGAGGAGGAGTGAGAGGAGGAGTGAGTGGGGGGGGCAGAAGAAGCAGTTATTTCTGGCCGGCGGTGCGGTGGTGCAGAGTCACCTTGGCGGCTGATGATCGAGAGACAGACTGCTGGGGGCTCAGGCACGCCCTCACACCACCAGGCAGAGAGTGAGACGGCAGAGAGTGAGACCGCAGTGAGTGAGACAGAATAGAGTGAGACAGCAGAGAGTGAGCCAGCAGAGCGTGAGACAGCAGAGAGTGAGACAGCTTCGAATGAGACAGCAGAGAGTGAGACTGCAGAGAGTGAGACAGCTGAGAATGAGACAGCAGAGAGTGAGACTGCAGAGAGTGAGACAGCTGAGAGTGAGACAGCTGAGAGTCAGACAGCAGGGCTGTATCTCTCTGGCCCCCGGTCCAGGCCTCCTGCTGGCTGTTCAACAGTAATAACACGCGGGTTCAGATCATGGGGTTCTGGACCGGACCGTCTGAGTAGGTCTTTAACCACATCTCCTCTCCCAAATCCTGACCGGTCCTCCTCCCCTCCCTGTCCACCACCAACCCGGACCCCGACCCCAGACCCCTGGCCGCGTACTGAACCAGTCTGACGGTGTTGGTGACCTGTCAGACCACACTCCTCCGCTCCGACCGGATCATTGCTTAACCATTAACCGGTCAATCATTCACCGACCCGCTCAACCAGCTCATCAGGACGGTTAACTATTGTCCAGAGTGGATTTCACTGGTTTAACTGGTTGTCCGGGGAGATAAGATACCAGCACCTCCCAACATTCTCCTATCACTATTAAATCCATACCGTACGATCCTGCTACAGAGCCGTCCCTCTCCCGGTCAGGAAGCCTTCTGACACGTGGTCCCTCCCTGCCATCCACCCCGTCCTATCGAAGGTCCCCCACCAGCTCTCTTTATGGCCCTGGTCTCGTAGTGACGACAGCGCTCATGGCTACTGAGTGCATTGATGTTATCACAGCAGTCAGACCTCTAGCATGACTCAGGCTGCGGGGTCCGTTCCCTTCGGACCGAGCCCCTGCCCCACGTGACGGCTCGTCTGCAGGCCGTGTGGCGGGCGGTGCCCACGGCCTGCAGGGGTGCATGGCACATCTGGAGCGTAGAGAGGCCCCTGGAGCCATGTCGGGCCCCTGGCTCCACCATGACGGTCGGACGCGCTCTGCCCACCGGCTAACGTCGCTGTGCCCGCCTGCAGCAGGACGCTACAGACCCCACAGACCCTACTGACCCACCAGACCCCACAGACCCTACAGACCCTGAAGACCCTACAGGGCCCTACATACCCTACTGACCCACCAGACCCTACAGACCCTGAAGACCCTACAGACCCTATATACCCTGAAGACCCTACAGACCCTACTGACCCACCAGACCCTATAGACCCTGAAGACCCTACAGACCCTATATACCCTGAAGACCCTACAGACCCTATATACCCTGAAGACCCTACAGGGCCCTACAGACCCTACTGACCCACCAGACCCTACAGACCCTATATACCCTGAAGACCCTACAGCCCCTTTATACCCTGAATACCCTACAGACCCTATATACCCTGAAGACCCTACAGACCCTATATACCCTGAAGACCCTACAGGGCCCTACAGACCCTACAGAACCCACAGACCCTACTGACCCACCAGACCCTACTGACCCTGAAGACCCTACAGGGCCCTACAGACCGTGCAGACCCCACATACCCTATAGACCCTACAGAACCTCCAGACTATACAGACCCACCAGCCCTACAGGACCCTACAGACCGTACAGACCGTACAGACCCTACAGACCCCACAAACCCTACATACCCTACAGACCCACCAGATTCACCAGACCCCACTTACCCTACAAGACCCCATAGACCCTACAGACCCCCCAGACCCTACAGACACCACCGACCCTCAGGACCCACCAGCCCTAAAGACCCCACCGATCCTACAGACCCCACCGATCCTACTGACCCTACATCCCCAGCTGGACCAGCGGCTCGTTTAAAGGGTTCCGTGTGGTGGTCCTCGCCAGGAACCCGGACGTCGTTCCGCGGTATCAGCCCGGCTAATTGACTGTCTGATGGTTAGCATAGCAGGCTAGCTGCAGTACCGGGCGCCAGAGAGGTGGTAATAACATGATAATAACAACACAACAGCGCCCACCTACCTTCAGACCGGGACCATCCAACTACACCTCACCGATAAACTTCCTGGCTGGAGTACTCAGGGTCGGAGGGCTTCAATCAGAGGAGAATGGTTAGCATCGCTGCTTTGTCTGACTGACAACAGACATACTGCCTACCGCTGAACCCAAATCATGGGAATCGTTCCCGGGTCATGGGAGTTGTAGTTCTATTCGCACCACGGCCTGCTGCTAAGGCATTGATTATCTCGCGTTAAGAACTACAAGTTCCCACAACGTGAGAAGACGTAGAGATCAGTGAACTACAGTGAATACATCTGTAATGCTGATCATACAATAAGGATATGGGTGGAATCACATTTTAGACCAATTCTTAATCTATAAAGTAGGTAAAACATAAAAACTGGAAGGAAATTGAAAACCTGGTGTTTCTCTAAACCCCCTCAAAGCACCTGGTTAAAAGCCTTGCTGCCTTCTTTTTGCATGTTCAACCCAAACGAAGTGTGTAGTTGGTTCATGTGTCCCCTAGATGGCGCTGCGGTGCTTATGTTCCACTCCCTGCGGTCCGTCTGTCCCGTGGTGTGGAACCACGGCCTGTCTACATGACGTCCATCTCTACCGTGTGAACCTGGGTGACTGGAGGCCTGTGATAAAGTGCAGAGCAGTCGTTTGGGTTACGGGAGCATCAGAAAGGTTATTCATAGGTTTCAGGCGAGCAGATATCCAAGAGTCTGACTCGGTTAAGGTCTCTGATTTGTAGGGACCCACCAACAGGCTGCTGTCTGACCTCCCCTCCTTGGCTCTGTTCCAGTGAAACTGTGACCTCATCTCAGACGTCATCTGCTGCGGCAGGTTTAGTAGAACGCTCCCATCAAATCTTCCTCAAGCAAGCATGTTTTATTGGGACTCAAAACTCATCGATTTGATTGAATCATTCTTAATATATTTAAATCGAATAAAATACATTTAATTATGCTTACTTTAATTCAACATTAAATTAACGATAGATAGGAATATCCACAACCCAGCCACAAATGTGCAACCAATGATTTAAAATGAAAAAAAAAAGAGAGGTTGAGTTGAATGTTCATTTGAATTCATTTGTCTTACGATAAATAAAAAGTCAAGTTGGATATTTACAGACGAAAGACCTTGTTCCAGGTGTTTGATTCAGCTGTGGTCTACACTGTAAATAGGTCCTAGAGACAGAAGTATAAGACGTGTAATAACATTGAAGCCTTTACCCAATGGATGGATGGATCTCCTTCACCTCCTCCATGACCGATCAGCCTGAAAGGAGCCTCCACAACGTTACACTGTAGCTGTGGAGGCTCCAGACTGCTGGCTGATTGACTGACTGACTGCTGACTGACTGACTGGCTGCTGACTGACTGACTGACTGACTGCTGACTGACTGACTGACTGACTGACTGACTGACTGGCTGACTGACTGACTGACTGACTGGCTGGCTGGCTGAATGACTGACTGACTGACTGACAGACTGTTGGGCTGAAAAGAGGGTGGAGGAGTGATAGGAGAGGGTAGAGGACTGGGGCAGACACTAACGGGTGGTGTTGTGTATTAGAGCCCCTCTGGGCTCTGAGGGGGGTCTGCCCAGAGCTCCAGGGAGAGACCGGGCTCATGTCTGACGTTCACTTCCCAGACCCCTGGAGCCCCCAGACCCCTGGAGCCCAGACCCCTGGAGCCCAGACCCAGTCCCCTGGAGCCCAGACCCCTGGAGCCCCAGTCCCCTGGAGCCCCAGTCCCCTGGACCTTGTCACTTCCAGTCACCCTCAGTGTGTTCCAGTGCGGCCCCATTAGTCTCCTGCAGCTGGACCGCTGGGTAAGGAGACCCAGATGTGGCAGCTGGGAGGAGGCCGGACAGAGCTCCCCCGGGCCCCAGGGCTCCGCTCTCTGAGCGTCGTTAGATGTAACGAGGGGCTCGGGCTAATTGGATTGGATGGATGTCCCTGGCTGGCTGGGCGTCTGGGGGGGTTTGCATCGGGACGCACGGAGAGGACCGTCGCGTTTGACCTGAAGGCTCAAGCCAAGACGGCGCTATATTCGTCCGCCATGTTGGGCGCTGACCACGCTGCTTCAACGCACCAGTGCCCAGGTCTGAGACCTGGGTCCTGGTCCTGGTCTAGGTCTCAGACCAGGACCCAGGTCTCAGACCTGGGCCAGGACCAGGACCCAGGTGAGACCCTAGTGTCCTGTATGTCTCGAGGTCCTCCAGGTTTAAAACATCGAAGCCATCCCAACGGGGAACCTTTGAATGACTAATATTTTGGGAGGACTCAGTGCGCATTTGCAGCAATGATGTCCCCTTCCTCTGAGTAGGGCGGGCCCTCTGTCATTTCCTGTCACCTCCTCATAAGGACCTGGGACGTGTTGCCCAAGGGCGTCCGTCCCCCGCTCCGTCTGAGTGTATTGACAATAAAGCTCTGAGTGTTTGAGTGTATTGTGGATAAAGCTCTGAGTGTATTGTTAACGCCACTCTGAGTGTTTGAGTCTTGGCGGCAGGTCATCTGGGCGGATGTTCCCGG
>NC_136949.1:2341284-2373784 GCF_949987615.1 Pollachius pollachius
CACAAACAAACAGTTCTCTTCTGATGTGGTTACCTGGACAACAGGAGGGAATGTTGAAATGTGTTTGTGTGTTTGTGTGTGTGTGTGAGAGTGTGGTACAACGACAAACAGGAAGTGACACACACACACAGACAATATCAAACACACACACACACATACACACACACCTGTTGTGGCAACATCATAGAGACAGTACAGTCATCAGGATGGTTCCTATGACGACGGGACCCTAGTATTGACCTCTGCCCTCTCCCTGCTCTCTCCCGTTTCCTGAATCTCTTTATGTGAGAGGTCTGTGATGTCATGCCATGGTTCCACCGTCTCTATGGCAACGGATGGAGCGGAATCAGGATGTAATGACGGAGGAGCTGAAGAAATGAGTGTTTCAAGAGGTAGAAGAAGTAACTCAGAACATCAGTGTGTGTGCATGTGTGTGTGTGTATGTGTGTGCGTGTGTGCATGTGTGCGCGTGTGTGCATGTGTGCGTGCTTGTGTGAGTGTGCGTGTGCATATCTCTCCCCCTCTCTCTTCACAGCCTGTATGTTTCGTTGGCTAGCTCCTTAGCTCCTTAGCTCCCTAGCTCCCTTGCTCCCTAGCTCCTAGCTCGTTAGCAGCAGACTAAATGAGGATTGAGTTAACGGGTGTTCCTCATTAAACACAAGGCTCCCCGGGTCTCAACAAGATTCAGCTGCTCCTTGTGTCAGATCACAGCTAGAGGCTGGGTGGGGTTAGTGATACTGGGTGGGGTTAGTGATACTGGGTGGGGTTAGTGATACTGGGTGGGGTTAATGATACTGGGTGGGGTTAGTGATACTGGGTGGGGTTAGTGATACTGGGTGGGGTTAGTGATACTGGGTGGTGCTAGTGATACTGGGTGGGGTTAGTAATACTGGGTGGGGTTAATGATACTGGGTGGGGTTAGTGATACTGGGTGGGGTTAGGCAGGGTGGGGTTAATGATACTGGGTGGTGTTAGTGATACTGGGTGGGGTTAGTGTTATTGGGTGGGGTTAGTGATACTGGGTGGGGTTAGTGATACTGATTATGTGAAGGTGGGTGGGGTTAGGGTGGTGTCTTGCAGGACTAAGGAGGGGTGGTCGTTAAACAGGAAGTAGATAACGGCTCCTGGGGGACAGACAGGAAGTAACTGTTCGGCGTGGAGTTCATATTATTTAGGACCCTGTAAACCAGGCTCCTAAAGGAGAAGGAGGAGGAGGAGGAGAGGGGAGGAAGAGGAGGTGAGGTGGAGAGTCGGAGAGGGGGAGAGGGGGGAGATTTCACAGCTGATTTTCCGCTCCCAGGACAGAATCTCTCATCCCATAATATTGTTGTTCTGTGAGCGGCCTCAGCTGTCGGCTTTGTTCACACTCATGATCAGACGGCTGGATATTCAGCCAAGTCGTAAAAACACCAACTCTGATGTCATTATTGACATGACACACACACACGCACGCACGCACGCACGCACGCACGCACGCATGCACACACTAACACACAAACATATTAGCTGTGATTATTCTCTTTGCCTGTCTGTCTATCGGTCTCTCTGCCTCTCTGTCTGCCTGCCTGTCTGTCTGTCTGTCTGTCTGGTTGTATATAGAGTGGCGAAGTCACGCCCCTTCCGGTAGAGCCCATGGGATCTATGAGATCGAAAAATATGAATTTGTTTCAATGGAGAGAAAGTAATTATTTTCTGGTCCCAATGGATTTAAGTGATAATTTTTCATGCCAAGAGTTTGACCGTTTATTGTGCAATTGTTCAGTTAAGGGCTGTAGAGAAAACACAATAAGAAAAACTACACCTCTCGTATGTGACGTCACGCTCCCTGCGACTGGCATGGACAAGACGACAATCTCCCCATCGGCATAACTGAAACTCTCCACATGCCCCGACTTATAATGGTTTTCATCTCTTCTGATGCTTTTATCCTCCCCTTGGAAAAAAGCTGTGAAGTGGAGCAGAGAGATCGACATGAGTTCCAAGTGCGGGTGGTGACGTATATCATTTGCGTCGAGAGCAGCGAAGAGCTGTAGTTCACAAAGCGGCCTCACACAAAGCCTAACATTATCAAACTTCTTCGCAAATTTTTTTAGTTTTCTTTGCATGAAAGATTATCATTTGAATCCACAAACAACATATGTGTAATCCAGGGCATATAAAGACTGGTACCAGAAAATAATTACTTTCTCTCCATTGCGACCCATTCATATTTTTCGATCTCATGGGTCCCATGGGCTCTAATGGAAGGGGCGTGACTTCGCCGCTCTTTTGGTCTTGACACTGACGTACATGGTTTATCTTTACTTCAGCTAAACTTGTGTGTGGTCTCCCCTTTCTTGTCATGAATTACAAGTGCATGACAAAGTGGGGGCTCATCCGGGATAAATTATTTATATTTTAAACGTTTTGAAAGGTGCCGGATCTTCGCGCACATTGGTAGCCACAAGCTACTATTGCTAGCTAAGAGACTTTGATGATGGGGTGGCACCGCAGTTTGATAGGCTGTTTATGCTGCCAGTCGGTTCTTCTCCAAAAAGTTTAATTCTTATCAACTGAACTATTCAGTAATTGAGAAGGAGGCTTTAATTTGGAGGTTCAGGTACACCCCTTGTAGTGTACTGTCTGTCTGCCTGCCTGTCTGTCTGTCTGTCTGTCTGTCTGTCTGTCTGTCTGTCTGTCTGTCTGCCTGTCTGTCTGTCTGGGTGTGTATTGGTCAGTCTGTGTCTAAGGTTCAGCCCCTGTTGGCTTAAACCCCCTCCCACCACCACACACACACACACACACATACACGCACACACACACACACACACACACACACAAACCGTCCCTCCCCCAGCCCCTCGTTGAGCTGGGGAAGAGTAAATATTGATCAGAGAGAGAGAGAGAGGAGGGCGAGAGAGAGAGAGAGAGAGAGAGAGAGAGAGGAGGGCGAGAAGAGAGAGAGAGAGAGAGAGAGAGAGAGAGCGAGGGGGGTGGGGGGGGGGGGTCCTCTCCCTGCTGATGACTGGACCAGGGATCCTCAGGGGTCCAGGGTGGGAGAAGAGCACACCCAGGACCTGAGTAGAACTCAACACACACACACACACACACACACACACACACACACACACACACACACACACACAAACACGTGAGGTGCACGTTAGGGACATGGTCCAAGCTAGTGTCCTTAGGATGGTCGGGGGGGTGGACTGCAGTATGATGTCATCATCTGTCTTTAATCACGTCCTGCTGCTGTGATCCAAAGGATAACCACAGCCGGAGCCTCCCATTGGTCAACCGGAGCCTCCCATTGGTCAACCGGAGCCTCCCATTGGTCAACCGGAGCCTCCCATTGGTCAGCCGGAGCCTCCTATTGGTCAGGCCAGCCGGAGCCTCCCATTGCTCAGGCCAGCCGGAGCCTCCCATTGGTCAGCCGGAGCCTCCCATTGGTCAGGCCAGCTGGAGCCTCCCATTGGTCAGGCCAGCCGGAGCCTCCCATTGGTCACCCGGAGCCTCCAATTGGTCAGCCGGAGCCTCCCATGGGTCAACCGGAGCCTCCTATTGGTCAGACCAGCTGGAGCCTCCCATTGGTCAGGCCAGTCGGAGCCTCCCATTAGTCAGCCGGAGCCTCCCATTGGTCAGCCGGAGCCTCCCATTGGTCAGCCGGAGCCGGGGCCTCCCATTGGTCAGCCGGAGCCTCCCATTGGTCAGCCGGAGCCTCCCATTGGTCAGCCGGAGCCTCCTATTGGTCACCTGGCCCCATCAGCCTGTCTGGCATCACAGGTACTGTCTGATCTTTTCACTCCGTCAGACACACACACACACACACACACACACACACACACACACACACACACACACACACACACACACACACACACACACACAATCCCCCCCCCAGACTGGCGGTGCAGCTGCGTTGGGCCCCGGGCCCTCATGCTACGCTCTGACGGCTCTGCTAGGGGCTGTGCGTCCCGGGGCCACGGAGTCACACCGCCGCAAACACGCTGGCAACCAGACCGCACGGCTCGCGGCGCGGCTAGCGGCACGGCTCCTAGCACGGCTAGTAGCATGGCTAGCAGCACGGCAAGCATTGTGTGCACGTGCGTGTGTGTGTGTGTGTGTGTGTGTCTGTGTGTGTGTGTGTGTGTGTGTGTGTGTGTGTGTGTGTGTCATCCATCATGGAGCCCGGTTGGGTGTCAGAGCTGGTGGTTTTGCACCATAATGCTGGTACTCTGATCCACACACAGCTGTCTCCCTGACACTGAAATAAAACCCAACAACATACGCACTATCTCCCTCTCTCCCCCTCTCTCCCCCTCTCTCCCATCAGAGCCGGTGCCAGGCTCCACTTGGCTCCTCTCACTGAGAGAGAGAGCCAGAGAGAGACCGAGAGAGACCGAGAGAGACCGAGAGAGAGAGAGAGAGAGAGAGAGAGAGAGAGAGAGAGAGGGAGAGAGAGAGAGAGAGAGAGAGAGAGGGGGCGATAGAGGCATGATGGTGATGTCATGTCTAGGTGAGCACACCTGTCTGCAGGGTACAGGCTGAGATCCAAACGTACAGCCACAGATCCTCTCTCTCTCTCTCTCTCTTGCTGTGGGGGTTTTATCACAGCTCTGTGTGATGCCACACTTTCCAGAAAATGTCCACATTCCTCTTCACCTCCTCCTCCCATACCCTCCTCTCCCCTCCTCTCCTCCTCTTCTCTCTCCTTTCCTCTTCTCTCTCGTCTCCTCCCCTCCTCTTCTCTCTCTATTCCTCTTCTCTCTCCTCTCCTCTCTCCTCCTCTCCTCTCCTCTTCCAGGAGGGAGGAGGGAGGGAAGGTCAGAACTTCGGTATGAAACTTGATTGACTTTCAGCTGTACTTTCTCACACACTGAGGTTGGGGTCAGACCGCAGTGTGTCCAGAATGGGAGGTGTGAGTGTGGACGGTAGCCTGGGGTAGCTACCTCCCTTAGATTTCTGGGAGCGTGTGTGTGTGTGTGTGTGTGTTCGTGTGTCCGCATGTGTGTGCGTTTGCATGTGTGTGTGTGCGCGTCTGTGTGTGTGTGTGTGTGTGCGTGTATGTGTGTGTGTATGTGTGCGTGTGTGTATGTGCGTGCGTGCGTGCGTGCGTGCGTGTGTGTGTGTGCGTGTGTGAGTGTGTGTCTGTGTGCGTGTGTGTGTGAGTGTATCACCCCCAGGTCTGTGGTCCCAGACGCAAAACAGAATAAAAACCAAACATCACAAACACACACAAACACACACACACACACATTCCACCACCATACTTTGTACCCTCTCACTTTCTCACCTTACACCCCTAACCCCCCCCCCCCGTCCTGTTGGACCCCGTCCCTCTTGGGTAGTATAGTAGTAGTAAGTAGAAGTAGTATTAGTATTATTAGTAGCAGTTGTCGTAGTACCAGTATAGTAGTAGTAGTAGTTCTAGTAGTAGCAGTAGTAGTAGTATTAGTATAGTAGTAGTAGTAGCAGTAGCAGAAGTAGTATTTGTGGTAGTATTAGTAGCAGTAATACTATTCATGGCAGTAGTAGTATAGAAGTAGTAGTAGTACTAGCCGTAGCAGAAGTAGTATTTGTGGTAGTATTAGTAGTAGTGGTAGTAGCAGTAGTAGTACTAGCCGTAGCAGCAGTAGTATTTGTGGTAGTAGTATTAGTAGTACTAGTATAGTAGCAGTAGTAGTACTAGCCGTAGCAGCAGTAGCTGTTGGTGGGTGTGTCTCCTCTCTCTCCTCAGTCTGAGGTGCTCTTTGCTGATATGAGGTTGGATTAACTCTGTCACACTCACAGGAAGTGATGGATTTAGAGCAAAGAGATAACTACTACTACGACGACTAATAACAGGTCTGGGATCTGAGGGTGAGATCCTCACCCTAACCAGTCCTCACCAATAACAGGTCTGTGATCATTATTATGATCATCATAATGATCACAGACCTCAGCGTCTGTCTCCTGCTGGCTTTGCGCAAATCATCCAGGGGGCCGGAACTCATTAAGGGGCCCCTGAGGGAGAGAGAGAGAGAGTTTCTCACTCTTACCAGTCCTCACCCTAACCAGTCCTAACCCTAACCAGTCCTCACCCTAACCAGTCCTAACCCTAACCAGTCCTCACCCTAACCAGTCCTCACCCTAACCAGTCCTAACCCTAACCAGTCCTCACCCTAACCAGTTCTTACCCTAACCAGTCCTCACCCTAACCAGTCCAAACCCTAACCAGTCCTCACTCTAACCAGTCCTCACCCTAACCAGTCCTCACCCTAACTAGTCCTCCCCCTAACCAGTCCTAACCGTAACCAGTCCTCACCCTAACCAGTCCAGAGCTGTGTTCAGACGGAGGGTCTCTGCGGCCCTGGTCTAATGCGAGGGGACGTGTGGAATGAATGCCAGGTAGAGGCCGATGGCTGGAGCCCCCCCCCCCCCCCCCCCCCCCCCCCCCCGCTGAGAGGCGGACCCCCTGGGTCCCGGACCCCGAACATGAGGTCATCCACGGGGTAGGAACCATCCACACCATTCAGCCCAGATGAGATGAACTACTAACAGTACTGCGGCTGTTCTGACTCAAAGTTGATTTGATCAAATAAAGTAGAAAGTTTGTAATAAAGGCCGACATGTAATGTTGCCGTCAGTTGTATTAAGAAAGACCTATTTATTTATTACTTTTAGTTGGTGTTTATAACTGACCTAATGCCGTAGCCTCGGGCCGTTGCTCCTTGGTAATCGAAGGAAAGGTTTTGACGTTGTATTGACAACTTGTTACCCACAGCGTGGCGATCTGGTCGGTGCGTTAATGGAGTCAGAGGTCCACGTCTGCGGACGTGCTCCACGCGGCGCAGTTCAGTGGAGAGAAGCTGGATTCAGGACATACCAGACCGTCTACAGAGGAGGAACAAATACAGGAGTAAACACTGCTTAAAGGGGGGTGGAGGAGGACTTCACGGGGGGGGGGGGAGGACTTCACGGGGGGTGGAGGAGGACTTCACAGCCTCCTTCCAGAAGCGGAGGTGGAGGAGGAAGACCCGACGAGGCGCCGAGTGGGTTAAAGGAAAGCTTGGAACGCCGGAGAGGGCGCGTCCTGTCCAATCACAGCTCCGGACAGCTCGCCGCCGTCCAATCACAGCGCCGGAGAGGACGCTGCCGTCCAATGAGAGCGCTGCGGTGGAGTCCAGCCCACCGCCTCCCGGACGGCGGCTCCCAGCCGGCCTGTGTTCAGTCACTCCGCCGCGGCCCCCGACCCGCCAGTAGCCCCCCGCGACCCGGCTCTCCTCCACGACCACGGCTCTCCTCCTGCTCTCTCTCTCTCCTTTATTATCCGTCGTGGATCCTTAAAGCCCACCGAGGACTTGTTTGCTGAGGGACCCCATGTGGCGGTGAAGAGCGGCGGAATACACACCGGAGAGACGGCCCCCGGGGCCCCGGGCTGGAGAAAGGCGCAGGTTTGTTTTCACCGTTTTTTTGCATTTCTTGGCCATTCAATGGCGTTCCGCTCGACGTAAATAGAGACGGAGACCCGCCGCGGAACCGCCTCCAGCCCGGGGAGACTCGGTGAGACTCGGTGAGACTCGGTGTGTTGTGGGGCTGAGGTCTGGAAGGTCAGACGTCAGAAGGTCTTGACGGTAGTTGGTCCTCATGCCGGAACCGGACCGGACCGGACCCGGGACACTTCTGGACCCGGACCCGGGACACTTCTGGTCCTCGTCGGCCGCAGGGCTGACCTCATAGTGATGTGATTTGTGTAAATTATTCATTATCAGGGTGATTTTCAACCAGTCGGATGCAGATATCCGTTTCGTCCGTGGGCGCATTCTTTGACCAGAGCAAACAACACGACCTTTATTAAGGAGCAGCCTCACTAACTGTCCTCTCGGAGTGAGGCTGGAGGCTCTGATGTCTGACGGTCCTGATGAAACATCACTCTGTCATCTGGGTACTAAGGGCTTTTTGTGTGGATGCGGTCAGAAACAGTTTGGACCAGTGTCCACTATACATTAAACAGTATAGCCTTCTCGGAGACGGACTAGATGTCATCCAAATATGTTCTGAATGGTTTTCTAGATGTTATGGAAGTTATTCTAGAGGTTATAGAAGTTATTCTAGAGGTTTTGGAAGTTATTCTAGAGGTTTTGGATGTTATTCTAGATGTTATGGAAGTTATTCTAGATGTTATGGAAGTTATTCTAGATGTAATGGTAGATCTTCAAGCTTTTATGAAAGTTATTCTAGATATTATGAATGATGTTCTACATGTTAAGGACGTAATTCTTGGTGTTATATGGACGTTATTCTAGACGTTATTCTAGAAAGTGATGGAATATTTTCTAGATATTATTCTAGATGTTATGGACGTTAATCTAGATCTTATGTAAATTGTTATGGATGATATTGTAGATGTTAGGGATGTTCTCAATGTTATCTAGATGTTTACAGTGTTTTTCTAGATGTTGATTATATTATAGATGTTAAGGAAGTTGTTGTCTTTGTTTTTTAGATATTGTTCTCAATGTTTTCTAGTTATCTTTATGGATGATATTGTCGATGTTATGGATGTTATTCTCGGTTATTTTCCAGATTATGTGAATGTTGGTATGGATGATGTTGTATATGTTTTTCTAGATGTGGTGGATGTTGTTCTGGATGTTGTAGCAGTTAACCGAGATGCTTCAGAACCAACAGGCCACACAGAGACCAGTCTGACTCTAAATCGGGTTGTTATGATTGAAGATAAAAGCAGCAGTGAGGTGCAGGTCCTGACCAGAGGCCACATGTGAGTCCAGCGGTCTGGGCCAGGGGTCTCCCAGGCTTACCCTCAGACCACCAGAGGCCTGGGTGTATTTTGGTTCTGCTCTGACGTGCAGACCCATCGGCCCATAATGACACTCTGTGGAATAACGCCTGTGTGCTAGTCTCTCTGGTCGTTCTCCTGAACCAACCTCTCCTTGTAAATATTATTTAGAATCCCTCAAGGAACGGAATAGGAATAATAACAAGAGCTGCTATGTTTGTTAGCAGCAGACGTAGCTTGAGGCCATTCGTGCTGTGTTGAGCTGATAGCGTAGCCGCGGGCTAGCTCCATCACCCTGGAATGTCAGCCAGCCGTACCTGTCAGAGTAAGTGTGTGATTGGACAGGAGAACGCAGAGTGCTGTGTGTCAGGAGGTTGATCATGCGTGTGTTGCTTCAACCTGCCCTGTCAGTTATTAATAATAATAATAATAATAGTTATTAATCGTATTGTTGTTGTCGGCAGCAGGCTCCTGACTGAGTCCTTGTAATTACTGACTATTAGCTGTAATTAGAGGTTCATCTCTTCATCTCGCTCACACCCCATAATAATACGGCTCACATCAAACAGCCGAGGAGGATCAGTCTTCCCTGGGAGGTGGGGTAAGGCCAGCGCCCCAGCCTCCACCTTTCACTGACAAAACATGGAGCTGGAACCTCTGTCGCCTAGGAAACTGAAACAAGCTTTAACTTAATAGAACTTTAACATCCACTAGGAAACAGAATCTATCTTTAACCTCCACTAGGGAACATAATCTATCTTGAACATCCAACAGGGAACAGAATCAAACTGTAACATCCACCAGGGAACAGAATCAAACTGTAACATCCACCAGGGAACAGAATCAAACTGTAACATCCACCAGGGAACAGAATCAAACTGTAACATCCACCAGGGAACTTAAGTCGTACGTTTCATGACTCGTGTTCATCCAAAGCATCAGGGAATGAGCGGTCCTTCCCCCGGACCCTTGAGGCTGAGGTCGACTTAATCAGGAGGTCAACAACGTTAAACTGAGACGGAGCGGTTAAAGCCGTCTCAAGGGGACCTATGCACAGATCAGAGAGACCTGGAGCTGAGGAGCTCTGGGATTCCTTCAGGGAGGAGCGAGGAGGACAGACCGGTCTCCAGGAGACACCTGACGTAGGCTCCGTCAGGTAGCAGACGCTTTCATCCGAAGCAGTTCACTTCTTTGTCGTACGTGGGGCGGAGAACGATCCAAGCTTTTAATCAGAATCTTTAAAGTCCTTCAGTAGGACCGTCAGCGGTGAGGTTAGCTCCTCAGTGTTCCAGCGAGACGCGCAGTGATCGCTGGGCGGGCCGAAGTGCTCCGGGGAGCGGGGGGATTACAGGCGGCTGAGTACACAGGTGGAGCGCCACAAAAGGGGAGCGCTGTGGCGGTGTGTTGTTGTGTTGTCAGGTGTGGGCGAGGGATGGCGGCGGCTTCAATTGCGCCGCGCGGCGGCGGAGATTCCCTTGTCTCCGGCATTCCGGCGAGCGGAGGTGCTGTGCAGAGGCGGACACAAGACCCTGCTTGTGTCCGCGACGCCCGCGCAAGATCTCTCACCTGCCTGTCAACACTGTGTGTGTGTCTGTGTGTGTGTGTGTGTGTGTGTGTGTGTGTCTGTGTGTGTGTGTGTGTGTGCAGAAATAGCTGAGCGTCTTGCGGGCTGAATTCCTGTCCAGTCAAAGAGCAGGCGGAGGGCAGGGCTGAAGACCCTGAGCCTCCACCTTCGGCATACCTCCACCTCCACCTCCTCATCCCCCACATACCTCACCTCCACCTCCCTCTCCTCCTCCTCCACCTCCTCATCCCCCACCTCCTCCTCATCACCCAGCCTGTGTGACCCATCAGACCGCTAGATTGACAGGTCTGCGTGCAGCGCGTCTGCTGAGACCCCCGTGGTGACGGAGGTGTTTCGGAGCGGGGGGCCCCCCGCAGGGTGTCTGTGTCCGGGGGGCAGAGCGGCTCGGCTGCTAACCTGAAGGTTGCTAGTTTGATCCCCGGGCTCGAGTGCCGAGGTGTCCCTGAGCGAGACGCCTGTGAATGGGTGAACCTAAGGAAATGTTATAAAGCGCTTTTTCTTTGAGTGGCCGCTGGTTAGAAAAGTGCGGTATAACTGCAGTCCATTTCCCATTTATATTAAGCACTCTCTAAACCTCTAAACTCTTTAAAGTAAGATGACCCCTGACCCCTACCTGCTCCTTAATGACCTCTCTGTTACTTTAGACAGTTTGTTGACGTAGTTCTCATTCCTTGTCCTCTCCTCCTCTCCTCTCCTCTCATCCTCTCCTCTCCTCTCCTCTCCTCTCCTCTCATCCTCTCCTCTCCTCTCCTCTCCTCCTCTCATCCTCTCCTCTCTCCTCCTCTCCTCTCCTCCTCTCCTCTCCTCCTCTCCTCTCCTCTCTCCTCTCCTCCTCCTCTCTCCTCCTCTCCTCTCCTCTCCTCCTCCTCTCCTCTCCTCCTCTCCTCTCCTCTCCTCCTCTCCTCTCCTCTCCTCTCCTCTCCTCCTCTCCTCTCCTCTTCTCTCCTCCTCTCCTCTCCTCTCCTCTCCTCCTCTCCTCTCCTCCTCTCCTCTCCTCCTCTCCTCCTCTCCTCTCCTCTCGTCCTCTCCTCTAGTGCTCCAGTAGTCTGACCGCTGGTCAGGGGAGTCGTCACCATGGCCCTGAGCCCCGCCCCCTCCCACCCCCTGCTGCTTGCCAACGGAGACCACCATGGCGACCACCATGGCGACCACCATGGCGACCACCAGGAGCCGCCCGGCGACGCCCCTAGCGACCGCCTCGCCCCCACCCCGTCAGGCGACGCCCACGACGGACGGACGACGGACGGACAGAGCGGCTCCCTGAAGCCCCTCCCCTCCCCCTCCTCCTCCTCCTCCCCCCCCTCTCCTCAGCTCCGCCCCCTCCCTCCCTGCTGCCAGGGCTGCCCCTTCCACCCCCCCCTCTTCTGCCCCTGCTCCCAGGCAGAGCCCTGCCCCTGCTGCCCCCCCCACCTGCCCCCAGGCTCCGCCCCCTGCCTCCTGCCCCCCCACCAGCAGGCCCTCTGGCACCAGCAGCTCCACCCCCCCCCCCACAGGTAATGATTCTATTACCCCCCCCCCCCACAGGTAATGATTCTATTACCCCCCCCCCCCACAGGTAATGATTCTATTACCCTCCCCCTCACACAGGTAATGATTCTATTACCCCCCCCCCCCCACAGGTAATGATTCTATTACCCCCCCCCCCACCAGAGAGACGAAGGATTAGGTTAATAATTAGAGTCTGGCTGCAGATGAAACGTCTTACCTTACATTAGAGGCACACACACACACACACACACACACACACACACACACACACACACACACACACACACACACACACACACACACACACACACACACACACACACACACTGATTTATTGTGTGTGTGGTGTGTTATCACAAACTGTGAATAATCAGTTTCCTCACAGAGGCTATATTCCTAAAGTCGGTCACACTAAGGTATAACTTGTTACTGGTTCGATTTTTAATGAAGATCAATTATTGGATTCAACATTTTACTGTTTCATATTGCAATCAGGATATCACTCTAGTCTCATCATCATATGTTGACATTAATGTCCCATGTTGTAGATCATATATAATGAAATTGTAATGTCATCATCAAGATAGTGGCGTAGGGGTGATGAGCTTGACTTCCATCCCAGAGGGCATCCCATAATAGTCATCTCCCTGACTGACAGCTGGTAACCATCGGTTACAGTCCTGACACCCGACCCGTGCGCGGCCATAACTCGGGGCAGGAATTCCGGGGGTCAGGGTGTGTGTGACCGGGTCGTACACCTCATCACCCTGCAACCACGGTGTACGCATCATCACCCTGCGACAGGCCAGGGTGTACGCATCATCACCCTGCGACAGGCCAGGGTGAACGCATCATCACCCTGCGACCCCGGTGTACGCATCATCACCCTGCGACAGGCCAGGGTGTACGCATCATCACCCTGCGACAGGCCAGGGTGTACGCATCATCACCCTGCGACAGGCCAGGGTGTACGCATCATCACCCTGTGACCACGGTGTACGCATCATCACCCTATGACCATGGTGTACGCATCATCACCCTGCGACCCCGGTGTACGCATCATCACCCTGCGACAGGCCAGGGTGAACGCATCATCACCCTGCGACCCCGGTGTACGCATCATCACCCTGCGACAGGCCAGGGTGAACGCATCATCACCCTGCGACAGGCCAGGGTGTACGCATCATCACCCTGTGACAGGCCAGGGTGTGTTCAATTTTAAACTGTCTGTCTGTGTCTCTCTCTCTCTGTCTGTCCGTCTGTCTCTCCCTGTCTCTCTCTCACAGACCTGTTAGGCCGCTCCGATTCCCTAAAAGGTAAATAAAGACAAGAGACAACGACCTCTTCAACATTATCATTATCTCTGTTCTCTGTCTCTTTGTCTCTCTATCTCTCTCTCTCTGTCTCTCTCTTTGTCTCTCTCTGTCTCTCTCTCTGTCTCTCTCTCTCTGTCTGTCTCTCTGTCTCTGTCTCTCTCTCTGTCTCTCTCTCTCTCTCTCTCTCTCTCTCTCTCTGGTTTGAGGTCACTTCCTGTTCACACCTGTATCCCTGGTAATGTAGTCCTGACGTGTGTTTGATTGACAGCTACGCGGAGCTGATAGCTGATTGGCCGGTGGTGGTGCTGGGCGTGTGCACGGTGCTCATCGTGATCTGCGCTCTGATTGGCGTGCTTGTCCCGGACCTGCCCGACTTCTCAGACCCCCTGCTGGTGAGGAGGGGGGGCCACTAGACCGGGACCAGGACATGTTTGGTTAGACTAGGATAGACTGGATTAGACTAGACTAGACTAGGTTAGACTAGACTAGGTTAGACTAGACTAGGTTAGATTAGACTAGGTTAGGTTAGATGAGACTAGGTTAGATGAGACTAGGTTAGACTAGACTAGGTTAGACTAGGCTAGGTTAGATTAGATTAGGATAGACTGGATTAGATTAGACTAGACTAGGTTAGACTAGACTAGGTTAGACTAGACTAGACTAGGTTAGGTTAGACTAGGTTAGGTTAGATTAGACTAGGTTAGGTTAGACTAGGTTAGGTTAGGTGAGACTAGGTTAGACTAGGTTGGATTATACTAGGTTAGATTAGACTAGACTGGGTTAGATTAACTAGGTTAGATTAGATGATATTACGTTACATTAGACTAGATTAGATTAGACTGGATTAGTTTAGGTTCAATTTGATTAAATGCGGTGACGTTAGGTTGGATTAAGGTCACAATACGGACTCCTTCCCGGTTCTGTTGAATTCTACGGCCAACGTCGGTCACACAGACCCAGAGGACGATGAAGATGATATGTCATCAGCTCCCTCCTCTTCCTCCACCCCGCAGGGCTTCGAGCCGCGAGGGACCGCGATTGGCCGACGGCTGGTCACATGGAACAACATGCTGAAGAACACAGGCTACCGAGCGACGCTGGCCAACTACCCGTTCAAATACGCAGACGAGCAGGCCAGGAGGTAAACACACGCACCCATAGCGCTACATCACTCAGCGCCGGGCTACTCAACCGCTGCTTCTGTGGCCCCGTGTCAATTTTGAAACTCTCCCTCCAGTCGCCAGGAGGAACGCTGGACAGACGACCACTTTGACCGAGACAAACGGCAGGCAGAGTGGGACTTCAGTAAAGACACCTTCTTCTGCGACGTTCCAGGTACACAGCTAGCTAACATGCTACCTTCCAGGTAAACAGCTAGTTAACATGCTACACTCCAGGTACACAGCTAGCTAACATGCTACATTCCAGGTAAACTGCTAGCTAACATGTTACATTCCAGGTACACAGCAAGCTTACTTGCTCCCTTCCACGTAAACAGCTAGCTATCATGCTACCTTCCAGGTAAACAGCTAGTTAACATGCTACATTCCAGGTACACAGCTAGCTAACATGCTACCTTCCAGGTAAAAAGCTAGCTAACATGCTACATTCCAGGTACACAGCAAGCTAACATGCTACCTTCCAGGTAAACAGCTAGCTATCATGCTACCTTCCAGGTAAACAGCTAGCTAACATGCTACATTCCAGGTACACAGCAAGCTTACATGCTCCCTTCCACGTAAACAGCTAGCTATCATGCTACCTTCCAGGTAAACAGCTAGCTAACATGCTACATTCCAGGTACACAGCAAGCTAACATGCTACCTTCCAGGTAAACAGCTAGCTATCATGCTACCTTCCAGGTAAACAGCTAGCTAACATGCTACATTCCAGGTACACAGCTAGCTAACATGCTACCTTCCAGGTAAACAAGCTGGCTAACCTGTAACTTTTCAGGTAAACAGCTAGCTAACATGCTACCTTCCAGGTAAACAGCTAGCTAACATGCTACGTTCCAGGTACACAGCTAGCTAACATGCTACCTTCCAGGTGAACAAGCTAGCTAACCTGTAACTTTCCAGGTAAACAAGCTAGCTAACTTGTAACTTTCCAGGTAAACGGCTAGCTAACATGTTATGTTCCAGGTAAACAGCTAGCTAACATGCTACCCTCCAGGTAAACAGCTAGCTAACATGGTACGTTCCATCCTAATGCTAGCTTAAGCATGTGATGCTCCTGATACAGACCTAGCTTCTAGGTGGCGTAACTGAATGCCGATCCCTGCGTTCAGTTCCTCCCATCCCAGCGAGTGTCATGCACCAAGATGTCCGCCGGGTGACTACAGCTGTGTCAGCAGTGACGGCAGGTGTTGTTGTGCTTCCAGGTGACCGGTACTCCCGGCTGGTCTTCACCTCCGCTGAGGGACGCAACCTTTGGAGCCTGCCGGCCATCAAGTCCATGTGTGAGATGGACAACAGCAGGGTAGGCCCAGTGATCTACTCACACCCCCCCCCCCCACTGCTCGACAGCCCTGATAACAAACTGATCACCAGAACCTTCCTTCCATCGCATTCATAAACTCATGCTTTCAACATTTAGAAAATATTTGTGGGAGTTGAGAGTGTAGTTATTGAGCTAAGAGTTGGCCCAGTGGTAGTCCCAGCTGGTCTGTGATCAGATTTGGTGATGGTATCAGTATGTACTGTACTCTGGGCTGAGTAGGGTGGTCTCTGATGGTCCCCAGGTGCGGTCCCACCCTCTGTACTTGAGCCTGTGCCAGCGCACCAGTGACGCCTCGTGCTGCCCGTCCTGGACGCTGGGGAACTACATCGCCGTGCTCACCAACCGCTCGTCCTGCCAGAAGATCACGGAGCGCGACGTCACCCACACCCTGCGGGTGCTGCGCTCCTGCGCCAAGTTCTACCACAACGGCACCCTGGGGCCCGACTGCTGGGACATGACCACGCGGCGCAAGGACCAGCTCAAGTGCGCCAACGTGCCGCGCAAGTGCACCAAGTACAACGCCGTCTACCAGGTCCTGCACTTCCTGGTGGACAAGGACTTCCTGAGCCCCAAGAGCCTGGAAAACCCGCCGCAGGTCCTGAGGCACAGCCTGCTGTTCTCGCCCACGGAGAAGGGCGAGAAGGGCATGATGAGCATCTACCTGGACAACTTCGAGAACTGGAACGCGTCGGACGGCGTCACCACGGTGACGGGCATCGAGTTCGGCATCAAGCACAACCTGTTCCAGGACTACCTGCTGACGGACACGGTGTACCCGGCCATCGCCATTGTCATCGTGCTGCTGGTCATGTGCGTGTACACGCGCTCCGTCTTCATCACGCTCATGACCATCATCGCCATCATCAGCTCGCTCATCGTGTCGTACTTCCTGTACCGCGTGGTCTTCAAGTTCCACTTCTTCCCCTTCATGAACCTGACGGCCCTCATCATCCTGGTCGGCATCGGCGCCGACGACGCCTTCGTGCTCTGCGACGTCTGGAACTACACCAAGCTGGACAAGCCAGGGGCGGAGATGGCGGAGACCATGGGCGTGGCGCTGCAGCACGCCGCGCTCTCCATGTTCGTCACCAGCTTCACCACCGCCGCCGCCTTCTACGCCAACTACGTCAGCAACATCACCGCCATCCGCTGCTTTGGCGTCTACGCCGGCACCGCCATCCTGGTCAACTACATCCTGATGGTCACCTGGCTGCCGGCCGTGGTGGTCCTCCACGAGCGCTACCTGCCCAGCGTGTTCCCCTGCGCCCCGCCCCCGGGCCAGCAGGGGGCGGCGGCACGCCCCGGCGGCGTGGCGGCGGTCTGGGCCGGCGCTTGCCACGCGGTGCAGCGGGGGCTGGCGGCCATGTCTGAGGCGTCCAAGGTGTTCTTCGAGAAGGTGCTGCCCTGTGTGGTCATCAAGCTGCGCTACCTGTGGCTGCTGTGGTTCCTGGCGCTGACGGTGGGCGGGGCCTACGTGGTGTGCGTGGACCCCAAGATGAAGCTGCCCTCGCTGGAGCTGGCCGAGTTCCAGGTGTTCCGCTCCTCGCATCCCTTCGAGCGCTACGACGCCGACTTCAAGAAGCTCTTCATGTTCGAGCGCGTGCAGAACGGAGAGGACCTCCACATGCCCATCACCATCATCTGGGGGGTGGCCCCCGAGGACAACGGGGACCCCCTGAACCCCAAGAACAAGGGCAAGCTGGTGCTGGACGGGGGCTTCAACATCGCCAGCCCTGCCTCCCAGCTCTGGCTGCTCAACTTCTGCCAGAAGCTCAGGAACCAGAGCTTCGTGTTCCAGTCCGAGGAGCAGGACTTCACCAGCTGCTTCATGGAGACCTTCAAGCAGGTAGGACTGCGGGGCCGTAGGGCTGTAGCACAAATCAAATGCTGAAGGTATTGGCTAACTAACAATTCAGGCTTCTCGCCTGAATCGCGGGCCTACCTGCATGCTGTATGTGTGCAGTCCCATTCAGTCCTCAGTTTGGACAACGTTGCATTTGCAATGCGCATAAGCCTGTATACAGAGTCTTGGTGCCGACCCCTGGGTGTGTAGGGTGCTGACGCCTGACCCCCCTCTAGTCTATACCCTGTCCTAACCCCCCCCATGTGTCTCCTGGCTCCGCCCCCCAGTGGATGGAGAACCAGGAGTGTGACGAGGCCTCGGCACTCTACCCATGCTGCAGCCAGTCCACCTTCCCCTACCGCCAGGATGTGTTTGAGCTGTGCATCAAGAGGGCCATCATGGAGCTGGACCGCAACACCATGTACCACCTGGACAGCAAGACCCCCGGCCCGCGCTTCGACATCAACGACACCATCCGGGCCGTCGTGCTGGAGTTCCAGAGCACCTACCTGTTCACCCTGGCCTACGACAAGATGTACCACTTCTACCGCCAGGTACGCCCCTCTGTAGGCCTGGTCCCTCCCCCTGTAGGCCTGGTCCCTCCCCCTGTAGGCCTGGTCCCTCCCCCTGTAGGCCTTGCCCCTCCCTCTCTAGGCCTGGTCCCGCACTCTCTAGGCCTGGTCCCGCCCACTCTAGGCCTGGCCCAGCCCTCTGTAGGCCTTGCCCCCTCCCTCTCTAGGCCTGGCTCCTCCCTCTGTAGGTCTACCCCCTCCTCTCTAGGCCTTGCCCCTCCCTCTCTAGGCCTTGCCCCTCCCTCTCTAGGCCTGGCCCCGCCCTCTCTAGGCCTGGTCCCGCCCACTCTAGGCCTGGCCCCTCCCTCTGTAGGCCTTGCCCCTCTCTCTCTTGGCCTGGTCACGCCCTCTGTGGGCCTTGCCCCTCCCTCTCTTTTTCTGGTCCCGCCCTCTCTAGGCCTGGTCCCGCCCACTCTAGTCCTGGCCCAGCCCTCTGTAGGCCTTGCCCCCTCCCTCTCTAGGCCTGGCTCCTCCCTCTGTAGGCCTGCCCCCTCCCTCTCTAGGCCTGGCCCCGCCCTCTCTAGGCCTGGTCCCGCCCTCTGTAGGCCTGGCCCCTCCCTCTTCTGCAAGCCAGGGCAGGGTCAGTACAGATTACAGATTGGACTGTTTAGTTGGTTTACTTAAGAAGGAACGCAGAAGAAGGATCACTCCTTGCAGGGACGGTTAGGAAGGCAACAGGTGCTGAAAGGACAGATGTGCTGGCCTAAACCAATTGTAAGGTTGGTATACAGACACCCGTTGTGGTCCTGGTTCTGATTCCGGTTCTGGTTCTGGTTCTGGTTCCGGTTCCAGGTGGACGAGTGGATCGGCGAGGAGCTGCTCAGCGCCCCGGCCGGCCTCCGTCACGGCTGGTTCATCAGCAACCTGGAGTTCTACGACCTCCAGGACAGCCTGTCGGGGGGCACCCTGATCGCCATGGCGCTGTCGGTGGGTGTGGCCTTCAGCGTGATGCTGCTGACCACCTGGAACGTCGTCATCAGCCTCTACGCCATCATCTCCATCGCCGGCACCATCTCGGTCACGGTGGGCTCCCTGGTGCTGCTGGGCTGGGAGCTCAACGTCCTGGAGTCGGTCACCATCTCCGTGGCCGTGGGGCTGTCGGTGGACTTCGCCGTCCACTACGGCGTGGCGTACCGGCTGGCGCCCGAGCCGGACAGGGACGGGAAGGTGGTCTTCTCTCTGAGCCGCATGGGCTCGGCCATCGCCATGGCGGCCCTGACCACCTTCGTGGCGGGCGCCATGATGATGCCGTCCACGGTGCTGGCGTACACGCAGCTGGGCACCTTCATGATGCTCATCATGTGCGTCAGCTGGGCCTTCGCCACCTTCTTCTTCCAGTGCATGTGCCGCTGCCTGGGCCCCCAGGGGTCGTGCGGGCAGATCCCCCTCCCCGAGAAGCTGCGGTGCCAGGCCTTCGCCGAGGGCACCGCCAGCCTCCCCCCGCCCCCGGGGAAGAGCCCCGGGTCGGGGAAGTACCAGCTGGGCGGGCGGGGCGCCGTGGAGGTGGAGCACTGCGAGCTGGAGCCGCTGGCGGCCAATCAGGGCAAGGAGGGGGAGGAGCCCTGTCAAAACGGCTCGGCCAATAACCGTCCCCCGCAGGCCCCCGGAGATCTCGGACCCCCCCCGGACCCTGCTGGTCCTCAGAGGAGACACCTCCAGCTGGGCCCCCAGACCCCCTCCCTCTCCACCCCCCCGAACCCGTCCCCTGAAGCCCTCTACCCTGCCCGGGAGTGCTGCCTGCACTACGTCCGCTACCCCCACCTCCACCACCACCACCACTGCTCCCAGGGCTGGATGTCGCACCACCCCCTCCCGGAGCCCGCGGGGGGTCTGGAGAGCCCACCACCCAGAGGGAGTCCTCCCGGGCCAAACCAGACTCCGCCGACAGGTTCGGATAGGACACGCCCCCAGGCCCCGGTTCACTCCGCCCCCTGCCAGGTGTGCAGACCAGTGCCGCTACAACCAGACACCGCCCGATCTGGTGGCGACCACCACAGTCGTGGAGGACGTCTGTCGAGCCCCCCGGGGGGCGACCATGTCTCCAGGACGCTCTCCTGCGGCGCGACGCCCCACAGCCAGGACACGCCCCCCGGGAGGCCCCACCCCCCGGTCGACCCCATAGGACACGCCCCGCGGGACGCTGCCGGCGAGCCGACTGCGTCTCCCAGGAAACTGGGCTGCTTCAAGAGGAGGTTAAAGGTCAAGACGCCAGACACCTCGGAGGTCGACGGCGGCGCGGCGACGCAGCCCTCGCCCGCTACGCCCGCCTCAGAGAGTTCGTGTTGACGCAGAGACGCTCGTCGTGTGGTTAACGTCCAAATGCGGCGCGTGGCCACGGCCCACTCCCACCGCGCGCCTCTTTGCGTCCCCTCAAACATACCGACTTATTTAATATATTTTCGACTACAATTTAGTTTCAACAGCAAAACATTTTCCTCTAAGGCTAATGTTGGGCTGCTTCAAGCCAAATGCACCAAGGGGCCAAACCTGTAATCTGACAGATATGTCTGATCATATCATATTTCCCCTGATGTGATGCAGTTAACGCAGGGGCACAAGATTCAGGAATTATTCTGGCTTTGCTGGATTTCATGGGCTAGCTTGTAGTATTTGTATTAGCACGGATTGTACGAGCTAGCCTTGATTATACAAACTAGCCTGGATAATAAAGGCTAGCCTGGAGTATACGCATTAGCCTGCAGTATTCGGGCTAGCCTGGAGTATACAAACTCCAACCAAATTCATCTCATTATAACCCATGTCACAGTGGTTTCTGACCCCCTGCTCCACTGATGTCATCTCTTGAATCAAAGTGTGGTTCTATTGTCGAGTTCCTCCCAGGGAGGGATCTGTGATTAAAATGTGTTTTTAAGATCAAGAGTCTGGTTTCTGTCCTTCTCGGGTCAAAGAGCAGCTGGACGGGCTTCTAGAGACATAGAGCCAGCCTCGGATTTTGTGACCCGCCCGCAAGGCCGCCATCTTGTATCCAGAACCAATCGAAGGTGAGTCCTACCACGGGGTGAAATCTGTTGGTGGAGGGTTTGAATCCAGTCTGCCCTGAGCTCTCGAGGAAAATGGGTTCTTCTTTTGAAAGGCGATAAATTAATCTCTGTTGGTGGTTTCGCAGGGTTTTGGCGGGAGATCCGTAATGCCAACGCGAGGTAAAAGCGCGCGTAACAGCAGAGGCGCGCGAGCAGGAAGTCGGTTACCCCGTTTGGCTTTAAATATAAAATATCCACAAACTAATTAAATAAAACTAAAACAAACACTGAATTCACCACACATCTAAGTAAGCTTATAGAGGAGACCCATAAAAACAAAATGACTGCCTCAAGCAAAAATTAAAACAAAACCGTGTTTTTAAGTTTAAACTACCCTTCTAAGTCCATCAGCCTCATAGCATAATGTTATGTAAGGGATAATGTAAAGAACGCCGGTGATTATCAGGGAAATAAGCCCCGACAGGGCGAACCGGACACCGACGCGAAGAGGAGGTGTCTTGCTTCGCCCTGAATGGGGCTTATTTTCGATAATGACCGGCGACGTTCTATACATTATCCCGCTTTATACACGGCTACTTGCCAAAACGAAAAAAGAACTTCACACGGTGCGTCTTATTACAATTTATTTGTAACCAGCATCCGTAGTGTTGTTCAGCAGAGGAATAGTCTGCCAAATACGTTGACGTCGCTTAGCAACCGAGGTCGCTAGGGTTGATAGGAGCAAAAATAAAACTGTGTTTTTATAAAGTTTAAACTACCCTTCTCAATGCTGTGGAACGCACCGTTCACTTGCATTGGCCTTCACAACTTCAGGCGCTGAATTGTTTTTTGATAATTCACCATTGCTAAGCATATAGTGACCGCTGTCAAGGAAAGTGGATTTTTTGCCGTCTTTCGCATCACTCCGCAAGTAGTCTGGTAATTTATCAACCCCAGCGAACTCGGTTGCTAAGCGACGTCAACGTATTTGGCAGACTATTTCTCTACTGAACAACACTACGGATGCTGGTAACAAATACATTGTAAAAAGACACACCGTGTGAGGTTATTTGTTCGTTTTGGCAAGTAGCCATGTAATAAGCGGGATAATGTATAGAACGTTGCCGTTCATTATCGAAAATAAGCCCCATTCAGGGCGAAGCAAGACACCTCCTCTTCGCGTCGATGTCCTGTTCGCCCTGTTGGGGCTTATTTTCCCGATGATGAACGGCGTTCTATACATCATCCCTTACATAACTAACCGTTAGAGCAGGGGTCGGCAACTAAGTTTGGCCTCGAAACAATTTTTTTCCAGCCAGTAGGTGGTGGGCCAGAACATTATCAAAGGCTAGTTCAAGGAATTGATTAATAAAAGTGCATCTGGAACTGTGACGCAGGCCCGTCAGCTGGCTTAGCCATATGCCTACCAAGCACTAGATGACTCCTTAAAGACCTACATATAATCAAGTGTATGCCCTAATCACGTAAATGATCACGTTGGGTAGTGGTGTTGCTGCACTGTCCACAGAGACAATGCAGCCATATCATCATGAGTAGTTCTAACTGGAGAGAAATTGAAATCCGCGAGCTGCTGATCATGTGAGAGAAGGTGATGCAGTCATAATAATCAAAGATGTTGAAAGATTGTGCGATCTACGAGAGACGCAGAGGAACTGGCCTTACAAGGCTTTTGTCGGGATAAAAAACCCTAACCTGTCCCTAACCCAAAAGTGGTCAGCAAAATAAAGAATATGCGTTTTTGCCCTTGTAAATAGTTGATCGTGTTTGTAGCCTACACTCAGATGTGAACTCATTCACATCTGAGTAGTTCATTCATAAAAAAAAAACGAACGGGGGATTTTACCCCCTCAGTTTTACACAGGAAGCTTGAAATAAGACGGTGAAATCGCTGGGCGTGCCAACCTCGACCGAACCGGCATGGCAGTGTAGAAAGGCCTTATGCTGGAGAGAGGGCAGTAGTGCGCACCTAAAAAAAGCAGCCAACCGCTCTTAAAACACTTCACACAACACACACACCACGGCGAGTGCTGACTGACTGCGCACACACAAACCTCCGTTCCTAGCCTACTCACCGTTACAAGAGCTGTAGGCGAAGTAGCCTCATCAAAGACTCGTTAAACAGCAAAGTCTCAGAACTTGCCGTCTTAAATCTTTTGTGGACTTTTGTTAACAGCTCCTGCCTTTCTCTTTGTGTGGTATCACACAAAAATACGTAATGTCGGGTAACCATGGTTGTTGTATATAGGCCTATAGAGGGGGGTTCCGTTTAATTTAATATTGCAGTTTCCAATAACTCCCACTCAGCCCCTCGCATCTTACGCGTGACCGTGACGAGTGTGTCTCTAACCTTCCGGGAGTAGTAGCAGGATTTGATACAATTAAATTCAAAAACGTTTGTGAAAGAAAAAAAGGTTCACTGTATCCGGCCCTTTACATTTAAGCTCACAGATATAGATATTCCATATTGAAAAAATAATAATAATAATAATAGTCATATAATTTCATAATAATCTGGCGGGCCAGACATTATGTCTGGCGGGCCAGTTGAGGCCCGCGGGCCACCAGTGGCCGACCCCTGCGTTAGAGGGTCTCGGCGACCCCCAGTGCACGAAGCCTCACATGACGTAGCGATATAAAAAGGGTCCAATGGGGTGTTATTAGGGGGAAACTTTTGGATAAGTTGACTTATAACTGAAAGTTATTGGAGAATGGAGAGGCTATATGTAGCCTACACCTATAATAAATGCTTTTTGATCGGATTGGTTAAACTTGTACCGTGGCCATGTATTAATGAGACAATATCGCCATCTAGTGGCGACTTATTGAAACATCAAAAGAGGTGGAAAAAGCAATGATATTTAAATTTACAAGAACCCTACACACACATATCTGTAAATGTGTATTATAAATTAACAAATATATCTATACATATTTTTAAATATAAGGCCTATAATTCTTTCAGGTTTTTCTGAATTGAGGTTACTTAATGTTAAGTGAACTGAAAAGGGCAGATTTTGCATGGTGTGTGCATGTCGTGTTCTACTTTGCGCATGGTTCAAACTCTCCAAGCCTCCAGGCCACCATCACTAACATATTCAGGGTGGACAGTAACAAAGTACATTTACTTGAGTACTGTACATTTTTCTTGAATCCATACGTTACTTGAGTATTCATTTTTTAGAAAACGCATGACTTTTACTCCGCTACATTTGATAGACAAATACAGTACTTTTGACTCCAATACATTTCTTCGAAGGTTCCCGTTACTCGTTACTTTGAAGAATAGCTTTAAAATCAGCAGATTCGTTTTCTTTTTTTTTCTAAAATGCGAATGGCCAGACACTGTGCTCTTCACAGGAGGAACCAATTACGGTAAACGGCGCCTCCTACCTGTCACTCCGGTTCATAGTGCTGCAGGAAGGGTCAGAACTAAAGAGATGGAGACTCCTCACCTCCAGAGCACTCAGGCCAGATCTCAAGTCCATGTTGGAGATGTCTGAAATTAAGAATGACTCATTTAGTTGAAATATTTGCTCTGCAGTCAGTGCCTTCAGTAGGTTTCAGAGTCATTCTGTATCGCATTGTGGCAACAATTCAACAATGAGTTGAAATTAGAAAGAAAATGTACTTTTAAATACCATAGTATATTGAGTAATACTTGACCAGGAGGATCTATACTTTGACTGAAGTAATGGAGTTGTATGTTTTGTCCGCCACTGGTTTTAAATCAGTCTGACCCTTTCAGTGCTCCCATTGGTCCACGAGTCAGTATGGACGAAGTGCAGAAGGACTTCATTCAGGTTTTCATATGAAGAAATTATCAAACTAATCAGTTTAATGCGAGTCGTTCTTTATCGGTAGGCCTAGCATATTATTTTATGTGTAGGATTCTTTCAAACTGAAACAAGAAATACAATTTTATATATATATATATATATATCAGGCCTACATTTAATTAAGGCTTTTCTGAATTTAGGTTACTACATATTATGTGACCGAAAATATGTCTATATAGGCCTACGCAGGGTCGTAGGAATGAGTTTAACATTGGGGGGGACACATATCGGAAACCTGACAGATCCGGTATAATTTTTAGGTGGGACAAATGCGCCTGTCTCCGATATTGGAGGGGACACGTCCCCTCCGTCCCCCCCGGTTCCTATGCCCTTGGGCCTACGGTATTCTACTTTTCTCATTGTTAAACTCTCAGCCTCCAGGCCAACACGGCCGGTCACACTAACGTGTTGTGATCAACAGTACCCTGACCCCTGCTGGCTGCAGTGCGCCTTGTGTCCACTGGGTGTCAGTGTTTTATGACAAGAAACATGAGCGGTTCACCAACAGGAAATATTCACTTCTTTGCATTTTATCTTTTTATTTGTATAACATTTGAGACATTTACACTTTACATTCTAGCGGTGCATTTCGAGCTTATTTGTCAGTTGAGTAGAACCCTTTCCTTTGGCCCCACTGACCCCGCCCCTTAGAGTCGCCATGCGTTCACTCCTCCAGGGCCGGCGCTTTCTCGCTCAGGCCCGAGGCCACTTGCTCCAGGTTGTGCGCCCCTGCCCCCCCGGGGCTCGCGGCCCGCCCTTCGCTGCGTCGGGTGGCGAAGTGATACACGAGAATCACCGCCAGGAACACCACCACGGCCACGGCCACCACCACGGCCACCAGCGCCCCCGCGGAAAGCCGGGCCGTTTTGGGCGGGGCGGGCTCAAAGGTCGCGGCGTGGCTTGAGGTGACGCTCTCCTCGGTCACCGTTCCTGTCACACACTTGTAGCCCTCGACCAATGAGTAGCCAGGGTGGCAGCTGCAGGTGTAGTTGCCGTAGGAGTTTTCGCAGAGCTGGGCGCAGTGGTAGTGGTTGCACTCGTCCAGGTCCACGCAGACTCTGTCCTCCTCCCGGACGTCCAGGATATAGCCCTTGGGGCAGTTGCAGTCCTCGGGGTCGTTGGGGTCGCACTCGGCCGGGCACTCGGCGTGCCCGCAGTAGGCCTGGCAGCGTAGCGGGTTCCCGGGGTCCGGGCGGTAGCCGTCGAAGCAGGAACAGGTGAAGCTGCCGCGCGTGTTGGTGCACAGGTGCTCGCAGGGCGCGTGCTGGCACTCGTCCACGTCCGCGCACTCGTCCGCCACCGTGGAGCGGTACCCCCGGCCGCACGCCTGCAGGCCCCTGGGGGGCGGCGGCGGCCCCACCTCCAGGCACGATCGGCCGTCCGCGCCCAGGAAGAACCCGGGGCGGCAGGCGCACGCCGGAGGGGCCCCCCAGCACCCGTGGGCGCAGCCCAGGGCCCGGCAGGAGTCCCCCCCGAACGGGGCGCAGACGGCCGGGTCCTCCCCGCTCGGCGCCCGGCCCGGGGGGCACAGACACGCCGGGCGGTCCTCGGTCCCGCCGCACTCGAACTCGCACCCGCCCCCCCTCATCCCGCAGGGCCACGGCGCGCGCACCCACTCCCCGGACAGACACATGGACGTGGCGACGTCGGAGTCACGTGTGAAGATGGTGCCGTGGGGCCGCGGCTCTGCGTCGCCGCTCCGTCCTGCGTAAGGAGGGCGCGTGTAGGTCCCCAGTACACCGGGCGGCTCGCACGCGTCTCTGCGGCGGTACTCACACAGAAACCCCGCGGCGCGCGCGTCGCAGGAACCCACAGACCACCTGAAAGCGTCCCCGCTCGAGACCGAAACGCATCGGCGCGCGCAGCCCGAGCGGTCTGCAGCCGCCGCGTCCCAGTTGGAGAAGTCTGAGACCGTGTCGCCCGTGTCCCAGCGGAACCCCCGCAGCGGGCCGGCCTCGTCCGGACACCCGGCGGCCCGGGACAGGCCCACCCAGTGCGGCCCGGACCCGCGCAACAGCCCCTGCAGCACGGCGTCGGAGTCCGCGGTCCGGACCGTCATTAGGTGTCCCGCAAACTCGGAACACTTGTCCCGCGCCGTTTGGAAATCTGCAGGTTTTGAGAAGACCGCGAAGCAGAGCGTGCCATCGCAGTGTCCGTCACCAGCCGCGAGCACCCCGTCACCAGCCGCGAGCACCCCGAGAAGCAGTAGAGCGAGCAGCGGGAACATGTTGTCTTAGGGTGGTGGCCGAATGAGGTTCAGCCCGGGCAGACCTCCATGCCACGGCGCTCTGGCTCACAGGCGAGGAAGGAAGTCTCCTTTTATCGCTCTCCAGCTCTCCATTACGCTCGCTCTGTCTTTAGGGCCACATGCACACAGCCCACCCCTCTATTGGTCATAGTAGCCCCTCCCCCCTCTGTGTGTGTGTGTGTGTGTGTGTGTGTGTGTGTGTGTGTGTGTGTGTGTGTGTGTGTGTGTGTGTGTGTGTGTGTGTGTGTGCGTGCGTGCGTGTGTGCGTGTGTGTGTGTGTGTGTGTGCAGAGAAACACAGGCCGATGACGTGCAGCTAATTGTTAATAACTGTGACTAACAATGGAATATTCTTAATTCAGCTTGGGAACTGGTTCCGCAAAACCTATGTTGTAATATTTATGCACAACTTTTCGTTTTCTTTCATACACAAAAGTTTTGCAACCATGAGGACATCTTTTCCTTTTTTCCAAAACCAGGGTTTTGGTAAAATATACATAGCCTACTAATTAAATAGATTAGCCATCGTAATTCAATTCTGAACATGATGGTGGATTTATGTTTATTAGGACAATAGAGTCCACTTTGTGTTCTAACAAAGACCAATATGCCTTCCAGATATTAATTGTTGATGCATTGATGGCAGTGTGTAGAATCAAGCCGAATCTCGCAGTATGAATTTGGTTGAAACGGAATATAATATTCATAAGATTGTTTTAATTCGAGTATTGTAGCATCCCCACCGATGAATGGTCCAGACTTAAACTGATGGTTTTCTTGATTGATTGAAATCCTTCCGTAGTCCACCAATAAACCACCGTAAGAGCTTGTGCCTCTTCGGCGGATGCTAAATCAATTCAATATTTAACCTTAACTACATCGCTATCTTTCTTTCCCTGTTCTGTTCCTCTCCCTCGTTCGCACCACTCACCCTCCACACGGCACACTATATCAAAACAAAAGGCTGAATATAAGTCAATATAAATTCACCAATAAAATAATAATAGCTCGTGACTACTCAACGGTGCTGTGTATTCCCTAGAACCAACCCAGAAATTGGGTCCTTTGCAAGAATAATCCCAAGAAAATAACAATTGATGTGTTTGCATTACACTAAAAGAAGCAAAAATATATGCCTATATATAAATCTAATCTATCCCTAAAGGGATATTGCACATCACCTAATGTTGTGAATGATCGATTATATATTCAACACAATGTAAAAATAAAGTTAAAACATAAACAGCCCTCATCTGATTCTAGCTAGCACCTATCTGAACAGGCGCGTGCCGTCCATATGGGCTTGTGGGGCATCGAACTACTTGCAAAAGCATGCTCCCAAAAATATAGTTCCTCGGTAAATCCTTGCTCCAAGTATATTTTTGATAATGTGATTGTCACATTAACTATCTATAGTTTCTGTAGGGTCTCGGACTATTTTTGGTCTGTTGACATCAAATTTTGGATGATGGTGGTTGGTGATTCTAGTTGAGTTTAACGTGTCTTGCAATGATGTGCAGCCCGGCAGAGTGCAATAAGAATTGCAATCCGCGCAAAAAGACGCCTATATGGTCATAAAGTATTTTGCCCCATGGTCATATTCTGGAACTGTTGTTGTTTTAACTAAAAATATTCTGCCAGTATCTTTCGTCATTTATATATCAGATGCAGATATGACGAGTGGTGCTGCAACTGTGATTAACAAACATTTGAGATGTTAAAATTGAAAGAGAAGTTAGCCATCCAACAACGTGGCCCAGACAGACCGGACCAACAAATGGAGGATAGGGAGAAAACTTACAACAGAACTTTCTAAAGAGAAACACTGTTTTGTTTACCATGTCTTACTTTTTCGAGCAAATGTACGGCAGGATAAGGGGTTATATGGACCATGGGTGTGGGTGATGTGAAGCATATATTTATATATATATATAACACAATATTATATATGTATATAATATATACATATTAAAAAATCATAAATTGTGGGTCTTGTCATACGCAGCTTCTGCCCCACTGAAATTTAGGGTCACCGCATGCTACTGTATCTGAAGCATTTTATGACCATAGATGGTTTCACCCACATAGTGTACGTTGCACCATGTTTAATAATAATAAAACAATAATTCATGGAATTTATATAGCGTTTTTATTATTTTGGTGGAAACTCAAAGCACTTACAGTGAAGGGAGGGAACTCACTAACCACAACCAATGAGTCAGACCCACGTGGGCGATGCACCAATCTGCGCCAGAACGCTCACCACACATCGGCTTGAGGTGGAGAGTGAGGGAATTAATGAATCAGCCAATTATAGGGGGCCAGATTGAATGAGCCTGGTTTGGAAGTTTTAGCCAGGACAACGGGAAACTCCCTCCTCTTTGCGATAAGTGCCCTGGGATCTTTTATGACCTCAGCGAGTCAGGACCGCTTGTTTACGTCTCCTCTGAATACTAAGACACTTCATACTTGGACACTTTACGCTTTTTAATTTCACTTGTTTATTCTCTGATGTGTGCGGTTTGTAAATATGTGATGCACAGTAACTCGTACCATGTGAACTCAAATGCCAACGGGAAAATCAAGTTACGTTAGTTTAAGTGAATTTAAAGGACATTTGGACGTGTAGCCTCTGTGAAGTCAGCCTTATACAGACAGAACCATCGACGTCAGCAACCATCCGCAGGAGACGGTTCTTATTTAAGGGCGGGGCCTAGTTATAGTTTAGGACCAAAACTACTTCATTTTCTATGCTTATTAATTTCTTAACGACATAAAACCAGCGAACGGGACCTCGCAAAATACAACATATGGCGAGAATGAGCTTCTAACTGAAAAAATAAGAAATTATCGGCTTTGTATCCCCAGAAGGAAATCATATTTTTCACGTGACTTCATTGAACGGATCTATTTGCGTCCAATCGCCAAAAACAGTTATGAGCTACATGCTAGTCACCTCAGCCAAGGCTCCACTAACAGCAGTTATGGCTGTGTGTAGTTAGGACTTATATGATGCTAGTGAGGACCTATTTGATACAAATATACCATCTGATACTAGATATGAATTAGCTAATTCTGGCAAACTCTTCTGATGCTACTACATTAACAATCTTAAATCCATCATGTTGCATGATACATTTTTCCTTTTTCTGGTAAGGATCTCAGGCTCCATATTATTATGTATTTTTTCACGTTTGACAGAGTGACAAACACTAATGAGTGACAAACACTGACCACTGCGTGGTTGCCATTAAAGACCCTAAATGTGCCAAATGGGGATGGTTCCCACTGCTTGGGGCAAAGATCCCCTACGATGGTGCCGTCCATCACTGACAGTACATCCATATTTTTTGCACTCCATGTTACACAAAATATGGACCTAGCATCAGAGATATCTCCGTAGCGAAACAGGAGTCAGGAGACAAGGCGTGACGGTCGTCTCACCTCAGGAGTTCTGTCGTAGCGTGTTATGACTGCTGGATCCAACATTAGTTCACTTTCAGCACTTTTAAAACTTATCTGATGCTAGTTATCATCTATCTGGTAAAGGTGAGCACTTATCTAATGCTTTGATGGTACCTGGTAGCACTTATCAGATGCTAGCCTGGATTCATATGAATGCTAGTTAGCTATCTGATGCGATTTAGGACTTAGCTGATGCTAGTTAGCTATATGTTGCTACTTATGACTTCTGATATTGATTAGCCATATGATGCTAGTTACCCAAGTGTTATATTTCACACATCACAGGGAAAGAGAATAGATAGTTTATTAATCTCCAAAGGGAAATTACGTTGTAACAGCAGCACAGATTCTAAAATAAAATATAAATGAAATAAAATATATAAAAACAAAGGTAATAATGAAGAATATTATTAAATTCAATTTGACTTCTCACAATACAACACAAAATTATACATAAATAGTAAATACTAATGCAAACCAAACAATACTACTTATACTGTATTACAATATAGTTAGATCCTGGTGATACACATTCATGTTGCCGTGGTAATGTTCCTGTTGCCATGGTGACGTCATGTATACATTCACATTGTCGTGGTGATGTGGTTGGGTGGCCGTAGTGAGGTCAGGTGGGTGTTGACGTGGAAACGTCAGGTGGGTGTGGCCGTGGTGACAGGTGGCTGTTGCTGTGGTGATGTCAGTAGGGTGTTGCCATGGCGACGTCAGGTGGGTGTGGCCGTGGCGACGTCAGGTGGGTGTGGCCGTGGTGACATCAGGTGGGTGTTGCTGTGTTGACGTCAGGTGGGTGTTGCCATGGCGGCGTCAGGTGGGTGTGGCCGTGGTGACATCAGGTGGGTGTTGCTGTGTTGACGTCAGGTGGGTGTTGCCATGGCGAAGTCAGGTGGGTGTGGCCGTGTCGACGTCAGGTGGGTGTGGCCCGGGCGATTTCAGTTGGTTCTTGCCAATGTCATTGCAGTGGCAACCTTGAGGGTTTTTTCACGTTTCAATTAATTTATCAGAAGTTAATATCGAGGTGACTGACAGTGAGTTCAAATCCAGGAAGCGGTCATGGGCCCTCATCGATCAGGGGCCCTCACCCTCCAGGTAGGCTCCGCTCTCCAGCCCCCGCTCTGCCTCTGAGCCCCGTGTGGAGGGGGGTGAGTTAAGGGTCCCAGTCTGGTCCTGACTCCACCGACACCAGAACCGGTCCCTGATCGGTAGAGCGGGCCCCCGGTGGGTGGCCCCCGGGGAGTCACCAACCCGGGGTCTCGCGGCTCGGCTTGTCGAAGGAGAAGCGCTGGTACTTTTCGGCGGTGACCTGCTGCAGGGTGAGGCCGCCGCCGTCGGGGCTCAGCTCCAGCGTGCCGCTGCCGCGCCGCAGCGCGCAGCGCAGCAGCAGGTACAGCGCCGCCATGGCCGCCGCCACGAACACCGTGATGCCCAGGGCCGCGCCCACCCGCACGTAGCCCGGGACCCCTGTGGTGGGGAGGGCCGGCAGGGGGGCGCTGGACCCCTGCCCTACCCCGGGGCCCAACGAGGTGCCCTCGCCGTAGTAGTAGAAACGGACGCACAGCGGTGCAGCGCTTAGCTCGTCGTTGACGACATAGCCCATCGGGCAGCGGCACTGGGACCCCCCCTTGGAGTCCACCACGCAGTAGGCGGGGCAATCGGAGCTGTCGCAGTGGGGGTCGCAGCGGGCGGCGTTGTCATTGGACACCACGAACCCGGAGCGGCACGAGCATACCTTAACCCCTTCCACCGTGGGGCACAACATGTGCTCGCAGAGCTCGCAGATCTTAACGTCCATGCACGCCCCGTCCTCCATGGCGTAGCCGTCCATGCATGAGCACTCGGACCCGCCCCCCTCCAGCCGCTCCCGGCAC